>NC_069509.1:160802118-160892118 GCF_027579735.1 Bombina bombina
CTACTTGAGGACCCACTGCACCTAGGTGTGCAGCGTTACATTAAACTCTATGCAGAAGTGGGATTTGTGTATATATGTGAAGATGGCGGTGTAACTTGTAATGAGCCACATCGCAACTTAACCTGGAAGCCGGATATTCCCAAGATGGTGAGACTTGGTGCACTGCACTTGCAGAACTCTGCCTTCGGGCTGCTTATATCTTCTGCCGGGCCCCAGCTTCATAATTCCCTTAATACTCAGGAGGGGTCACACAACTCTCTTTACACTCTGGGAGCTGTTATCCATACTTCTAAAGTTGGAGTGGGTTAAATGGCTTTTTCGGTTTCTACTACTGCCCAGCTCTGGGGACATGACACAGGCAGACTCGTTAGTAGGACTTTCCCTTTAAGTCAGGAGTTACCCTTTACACAGCGTATTATGTTATCTTGACTGATCTCACTGTATGGTTACTGCATAGAATATGATATTCAGGGGTTATCTGTGCTTAGCTCTAAAATTACTGACTCCACAACCAGTTTTGTAATATAGTTTATCTTTTCCAACCTAATTTTACCAAATCCCTGATGCCAGTGATTAAGAAGATATATTTGGTGTAATATGTGTCTATCTACATAGGGGTCTAGTGCTGGTAAGAATACTTCTGGACTGGTAAGGGCCCCAATATAATTAAGGGGTTAATACCACTGTGTTTAATTTTATCTATGACTTATCCTACTAGGCTGAGTAATTAAGTATTGAAGCTATACAACATTTGTTTATAGCTGGCATTATTATTTGTTTAACTAACTGTTCTCATTATATATAACTTCTCCTTTCAATGTCTTACAGTGGCATACAGGTCCAAAAGTGGCCTTTTATAATTTGGGAGGTACACATCCAATATATAAAGTGAGGTTTCAATTATATTTGCCTATTTATTATCTGTATGAAGTTATTAGCATATGTCACTTTTATGTGGTGAGAATAGTATGTGCCTCTGTATTTTGTTTTTGCTTTGTTTTTTATTTTATTTTTATTTTGTGTGTCATGGCAAATTTCCTCTGCTCTGTAACTGTTTTGCTTAAAACCTCAATAAAATACATATTAAAAAAAAAAAAAAAAAACTAAATTTTTCAAACTGTTGCAAAACATTTACCCATCCCTACTTACAATATAAATCCAAAACCTTACTCGCTGTACATAAAGATAATAAATATTTTGAGTTTATAAATTTAAAAAAAATTGCCATAAAAAAAACACAAATATTAACTCTCAGTAATTGATGAATACCCTTAAACCCCAATATATAAACAGATTAGTTTGAAGATTTCAAAACAAATATTCCGGTTTCTATATATGAGCACATACAGTTACGGTATAGGAAAGCCAAAATTAAACTTGCATGATTCAGATAGAGAATGTAATTTTAAAGTGATAGAAAAATGTTGGGTTTACTTTCATGATTCAGATAGATCATGCAATTGTAAGCATCTTTCTAATTTACTCATATTATCCATTTTTCTTTGTTCTCTTGGTATCTTTATTTGAAAAAGATGGTAAATTTTCAGACTATAAGAATGTTGCAATAAAACATATATTAGTTTGCAAGTAAAATCCACATAATTATTATTTATTTTAAAGTGTATATATATATATATATATATATAATAATTAAAGGTTTATAATCCTAATTGGTATTGTCTGTTCCTCCGCCCCCCTTCATTTCCTCTTTTGGCTGGGCTGTGATGTATAGAGCAGTCACACCCACTCTCTGCATAGGCTTTCTATGGGCTTTAAAGGGGCTGGACTTCAAGATTGTCACACATTGATTGGATGTTCACTGGAATTGTCTTAAAAAAAAAAAGTTCATCCATGTGGACCGGCATAACATTGTAATAGAAGAATTACTATATGCAATAATTTAACCCTTTCACAGATGGGGAAAAAATAAGGTAGACATACTTTTTTTAATGGCAAAGCACATTTATTGCATTTGATTATTTAAAGTTTACCATCACTTTAAGAAACTTAATGTCATTTCTATTTTCAAATATGCTTTGTTCTCCTGGTATCCCTTGCTGAAAAAGAATATGCAAATATCCTACACTTGTTTGTAGTTAGCTGGTGATTGGTGAATGCACAGCTTTGTCTCTTGTGATTGGCTAACTAGATGTTTTCAGCTAGCTGCCAATGTTACTTCTGCAAAGGATAACGAGAACAAAGCAAATTTGATAATAGAAGTTAATTGGAAAGTTGATGCAAATTGTATGTTTTATATGAATCACAAAATACATTTTGGGGGGTTTCCTGTCCCTTTAATAGCTGGGGATCATGAGCACATACAGCAAGAGCGGGGGGGTCCTGAGCACATACAGCAAGAGCGGGGGGGTTCTGAGCACATACAGCAAGAGCAGGGGGGGGGTCCTGAGCACATACAGCAAGAGCGGGGGGGGGATCCTGAGCACATACAGCAAGAGCGGGGGGGGGGTCCTGAGCACATACAGCAAGAGCGGGGGGGGGGGTCCTGAGCACAAACAGCAAGAGCGGGGGGGGGGGGTCCTGAGCACATACAGCAAGAGCGGGGGGGGGGGTCCTGAGCACATACAGCAAGAGCGGGGGGGGGGGTCCTGAGCACATACAGCAAGAGCGGGGGGGGGGGTCCTGAGCACATACAGCAAGAGCGGGGGGGGGGGGGGGTCCTGAGCACATACAGCAAGAGCGGGGGGGGGGTCCTGAGCACATACAGCAAGAGCGGGGGGGGGGTCCTGAGCACATACAGCAAGAGCGGGGGGGGGGGTCCTGAGCACATACAGCAAGAGCTGGGGGGTCCTGAGCACATACAGCAAGAGCTGGGGGGTCCTGAGCACATACAGCAAGAGCTGGGGGGTCCTGAGCACATACAGCAAGAGCTGGGGGGTCCTGAGCACATACAGCAAGAGCTGGGGGGTCCTGAGAACATACAGCAAGAGCTGGGGGGTCCTGAGCACATGCAGCAAGAGCGGGGGGGTCCTGAGCACATGCAGCAAGAGCGGGGGGGTCCTGAGCACATGCAGCAAGAGCGGGGGGGTCCTGAGCACATGCAGCATGAGCTGGAGGGTCATGAGCACATGCAGCAAGAGCTGGGGGGTCATGAGCACATGCAGCAAGAGCTGGGGGGACATGAGCACATGCAGCAAGAGCTGGGGGGTCATGAGCACATGCAGCAAGAGCTGGGGGGTCATGAGCACATACAGCAAGAGCTGGGGGGTCATGAGCACATACAGTAACAACTGGGGGGTCATGAGCACATACAGTAACAACTGGGGGGTCATGAGCACATACAGTAACAACTGGGGGGTCATGAGCACATACAGTAACAACTGGGGGGTCATGAGGACATACAGTAATAGCTGGGGGTCATGAGCACATACAGTAATAGCTGGGGGTTATGAGCACATACAGTAATAGCTGGGGGTCGTGAGCACATTCAGTAATAGCTGGGGGTCGTGAGCATATACAGTAACAGCTGGGGGGGTCATGAGCACATACAGTAATAGCTGGGGGTCATGAGCACATACAGTAATAGCTGGGGGTCATGAGCACATACAGTAATAGCTGGGGGTCATGAGCACATACAGTAACAGCTGGGGGTCATGAGCACATACAGTAACAACTGGGGGGTCATGAGCACATACAGTAACAACTGGGGGGTCATGAGCACATACAGTAACAACTGGGGGGTCATGAGGACATACAGTAATAGCTGGGGGTCATGAGCACATACAGTTATAGCTGGGGGTTATGAGCACATACAGTAATAGCTGGGGGTCATGAGCACATACAGTAATAGCTGGGGGTCGTGAGCATATACAGTAACAGCTGGGGGGGTCATGAGCACATACAGTAATAGCTGGGGGTCATGAGCACATACAGTAATAGCTGGGGGTCATGAGCACATAGTAATAGCTGGGGGGTCATGAGCACATACAGTAATAGCTGGGGGGTCATGAGCACATACAGTAATAGCTGGGGGGTCATGAGCACATACAGTAACAGCTGGGGGGTCATGAGCACATACAGTAACAGCTGGGGGGTCATGAGCACATACAGTAACAGCTGGGGGGTCATGAGCACATACAGTAACAGCTGGGGGTCATGAGCACATACAGTAATAGCTGGGGGGTCATGAGCACATACAGTAATAGCTGGGGGGTCATGAGCACATACAGTAACAGCTGGGGGTCATGAGCACATAGTAATAGCTGGGGGTCATGAGCACATACAGTAACAGCTGGGGGTCATGAGCACATAGTAATAGCTGGGGGTTATGAGCACATACAGTACCAGCTGGGGGTCATGAGCACATAGTAATAGCTGGGGGTCATGAGCACATACAGTAACAGCTGGGGGTCATGAGCACATAGTAATAGCTGGGGGTTATGAGCACATACAGTACCAGCTGGGGGTCATGAGCACATACAGTAATAGCTGGGGGGTTATGAGCACATACAGTACCAGCTGGGGGTCATGAGCACATACAGTAATAGCTGGGGGTCATGAGCACATACAGTAATAGCTGGGGGTCATGAGCACATACAGTAATAGCTGGGGGTCATGAGCACATACAGTAATAGCTGGGGGTCATGAGCACATACAGTAATAGCTGGGGGTCATGAGCACATACAGTAATAGCTGGGGGTCATGAGCACATACAGTAATAGCTGGGGGTCATGAGCACATACAGTAATAGCTGGGGGGTTATGAGCACATACAGTACCAGCTGGGGGTCATGAGCACATACAGTAATAGCTGGGGGTCATGAGCACATACAGTAACAACTGGGGGGTCATGAGCACATACAGTAACAACTGGGGGGTCATGAGCACATACAGTAATAGCTGGGGGGTTATGAGCACATACAGTACCAGCTGGGGGTCATGAGCACATACAGTAACAGCTGTGGTTATGATACACATATTCTGCAGGAGAATGTAGGTTCAGACATATAAAGTGAAGCCCAGTCAGGGCCAATAGGAGGGTAAAAGTGTGCCCTGTGCCTTACCCAGAAGCGCTCGGTGCCATTCAGTCTGCAGAAGGTCTCCATCCCGGATCAGGTCCGTATTGTGCTCAGTGAGGAGACAGTGACACACAGACTGGTACTCACTGTCACACAGGCGCCTACCAGACACACGAGGGTTGGTACTCTTTCACTCCCTCTCACACACGGGTTCAGTACTTCCTCACTCCCCCTTTACAAACTGATACTTTCACACTCCTACACACACACTGCCAGTAGTTTCTCACACACTCACGGCGGGCTCACGCTGCCGGGCACCGGAGAACACAAACATCACAAGCTACATAACAGCTCGGCCACGGTTGCCGACTTCGGAGCATCTGATTGGCTGCAGGTCACGTGGCCATTGGCTGTCTATAGCAAACGCGTTCCCTGTTGCGAACAGGAAAGGTAGTTTCGCGCGTGCACTGTGCAATCACCTCATCCCTCCTCAAGTGTCATTATTCGGTATTGTTAGAGGTTTCCCACCTCTGAATACTACATTTAATATTATTTCATAAGTCATTTGTTAAAATGATACAACTTAAGGATATGATTTCAAAGCTAAGTTGTATCCCAGATGATGTAACGAAATGAGTCACACTCACTATGTAATCCTACACATAGGCGTTTACAGGGCCAATAAACATTGAGATTTTTTTGCAATGTACTTTATTCATTTTTTTTGCAACACATTTATGTAATTCAGCTCTGAAAATGGAGCAATGTCTATTCCCAGAACTTAAATGGACATTAAACCCCAAAATTTTCTTTCATGATTCAGGTAGATCAGCAATTTTAAACAACTTTCTACTTCTATTATCACATGTTCTTTGTTCTCTTGGTATCTTTTGTTGAAAAGCAGGGACGTAAGCTCAGGAGCATGCACTTGACTGGAGCACTATATGGCAGCAGTATTACAAGAATATTATCCATTTGCAAGAACACTAGAGGGCAGTACTATTTCCTGTCATGTAGTTCCCCATGCACCTACCTATGTATCTCTTCAACAAAGAATACCATAGAAATTAAGACAATTTGATAATAGAAGTAAATTGGAAACTTTTTAAAAATGGAATGCTCTGTCTGAATCACAAAATATTTTTTGGGGGGTTTCATATCCATTTAAACTGCACCCTTCTGACTTCTCAAGCCTAACTCTGTTATATATGCTTCCTTTTATAAAATTCTTTATTTATAGTCCAACAGTGCAAATAAAAAAAACTGACATTTCTTTTTTAAGACACGATGAGTCCACGGATCATCTTAATTACTAATGGGATATTCACCTCCTGTAGATTCAAAATATTAATAATTTGAAGACAGCACCTCTTATAAAGTATCCTGGGGCACGGAAAAAGGACAAGCCAAGTCCCAATATCACATTCCAAAGCAAAATAGATTTCCAGCCTCCAAGTGGTAGTTTAAAATACCTTTATTATCTTATACAGGGTCCATAAAAAAGTTAAAAACGTTTCAAACCAACAATTGGTTCTTAGTCATGTCCAAGAACCAATTGTTGGTTTGAAACGTTAACTTTTTTATGGACCCTGTATAAGATAATAAAGGTCTTTTAAACTACCACTTGGAGGCTGGAAATCTACTTTGCTTTGGAATATTCACCTCCTGGTCAGCAGGAGGAGGCAAAGAGCACCACAGCAGAGCTGTATATATAGCTCCTCCCTTCCCTCCCACTCCAATCATTCTATTTGCCTACGTTAGTGATAGGAAGAGGTAAAGTGAGGTGTTAGTATAGATTCTTCAATCACGAGTTTATTATTTTTAAAGTAGGGCAAGATTGTGCTGCTTTGTTCTAGGGTGTAGCCATAGTCCATATCAGTCTCTTCAGTAGAGCATTGGTGGCTTTAGAGCAATGGGAACTTGTGGGACATAATTCTTACTGAGCCTCCCATACTCTTATGCTGCCCTTACACTGAAAACCTGAGGGATATTTACTCAGGACTTTTGTTTAATTGCAGGTCTATGTGAGGGAGAGGACCTCTCAAACCTGGGACTGCCTTGCTGTCAGGCAGAAGATGACGTAAGTGCTGACTTTATTCTGGGGGTAGTAAGAAAAACTCAGAAAAAGTTGGGGCACTTTATTGTTATACAGACCTCATTGTAAGTAAGCTCTTTGAAGTTACAGTATAGATTGTCCTAGTATATAGGGACACAATAAGACAGCTTGGACGCAGGCACTGGGGCTAAATGGGTCAGGTGACTCATCTCCCGGCGGTTTAATGACTTATAATAACCGACCGGGAGATTACATATTGGCAACGATGAGACAGTGTGACGGTGCTTCACTTTAAAGACTGGGCAGTCGGATTTTGCAGCTTTATAGCAAAGGAGCTGATCAGTCTGCTAATTGTTCCCTGGGACTTACTTTGGTTGAAAATAATGGCGACCGGAAGATCAATAATGATATGCCCACGTTGGAGCTTGTGTGGCGCCAAGTTCGTTACTCACCTCTTCTCTAGCGTTTCCGATTATCGGAAGGAACGAGGAGTTGTGGTCAGAATACTTGCGCTTGGGAGACAGCACCTTTTTCTCTAGTACTTCCGTTTAGTTCCTTTAGTTCAGGGTGGTTCAGGGTGGTTGCGTTTAGAGCGCTATAGTCAATTTGTGCAGAAAGACTGACAGGCACCTCAGCTGGATTCAGCTGAGGTGTAGACGGAGTTTTGCAAAGATTCATATGCCTCATGTACCTATTAAGTAATTTCTGCCCACCCAGATAAGAAAGTTACTCTTTAACATTTAAAGAGACAGTAACGGTCTTTATGTGTTCATTTGCTGTCTATGGCCTAAATAACCCAGTTATACTTATAATCTCTTAAGGATGCAACTGTGCTCCTATAGTTTAAGGCTTACTACTATTATTTTGTTATATATCTTATAAAGTGAGAAAATTAAGATTCATTATTCTCCGGTTTTATTCAAACAGATATTAAAATAAAAAACGTGGTTAGACATATGGGACCCAAACGTGGTCTCCTCTGATCAAGATAACTTCCTGCAAGGTTACTCTAGGGTTACAGGGTCCAAAAGTGGCCTTATGTGTTATTCAGGAAGTTGTTGGCATATCGCTTGTACGATAGTCTTTGTGAATTCTCTTACAATGTTTACTGTCAAATAGATATTTGTACTTTGTTGTTTTTTTATTTTTGTATGCCTTATTTGGAATCTTAAATAAAAATGCTTTAAAAAAAAAAAATCTATCCTGGACAAGGACCTATGTGCTTTGGATTCACAAGTATACATTCGAGTGTCAGGAAATTGGATGCGCCAGATATCATGTACTTTTAAATCTCTACAAATTTGTGTGAACATTTTAGATTTTTGTGTCGAAAAACACTTCTTTTCTTTTTTTAAGGAAACCTTATCTAAGGCCATTGAAGGAGTCAGGTTAAAATCACCTGCTATAATCAAACTTTCTCCGATATAATGTGATAAACGAGTGATGAGCTTATTCCAACACTCCATGTCTATTTGATTAGGGCCATATAAATTACAAAAAAAAATATTTGAGTCCTTCTATGTCAAGTTCCATGATTAACCATCTATCTTCCACATCTATCTCTTGTTTAAGAACTTTATAGTTAAGATTTTTATTAATTAAAAAAGCCACACCTCTTTTCCTTTAAACACAGGCCAATGCAAATACCTCCCCTACCAAATTAATTTTTAGTTCCTTAACCTTGCATAATTTTAGATGCTTTTCTTAGATCATGGCTATGTCTGGTTTGTGTTTACTCAGCTGTCTAATAATATGTTTCCTTTTACTTGGGGATGTAATGCCCCCTACATTCCAAGATAAACATTTAATGTGATCTTTCATCATAAAACCATTTCTTCATGCCAGCCAAGGGATGGGTAGGGGGAGAAGAAAGAAAGAAAAAAAAGGTATATAGAAGTGAAAATATGCAAGCGTTAAAAAGAGTGCCATCGGAACTATTCCAACGTTATAACAGTGTTTAATACAATTTTATAAGATTGGGATATTATGCTTCTTGAAATAGTCTTTTGCTTCCTGCTCAGAGTTTAAAGAGACACTGCCCTCTGATTAATCAATAATGATTTTAGCTGGATATAACATGCTGGCCTTATAACCTTTTGTGACAAAACCAATCTCGCCACTGTACATTGGAGGGCCTGTTATGGAACATTCTTTGGGCTGGAGGTACATGGGCTTAAGGATACCCAGAGACTGCATGGAAATATGGAATTTTATATGCTGGACACCCCATGTACTTTCATAACTCTGTCTTATGTCTATGTCACCCTGTATCCATAAATAATGGATGGGTACAGGGTGTGAGTGCCCCTTGTGGGAGCAATTGTGACTCTATAAGCCAAGTGGGCATAAAAGACTTTATAGCTAATAAGAACTGTTCCTATATTCTGTAATAAGATGTATTCTATGTATGTTTAAGATATGATTGTGTCTCAGGAGTCTGTCTAGGTAAACTGATTGGGTTTTGTGTGATTATGTTAACTAGACTGCCCAACATCAGATTGTCTGAGTACTTAATATGTTAATCTGTTTTACCTGTGAATAGACAATTCTTAGAGGTTTGATGCATTGTTCATATGTTTGCTTTACTGTTTAACCAATGCCCTCTGTAACCTGAAGCCAGGGTTATATTCAACCCCCCCCCCCATCTGGGGTCAAAACCTGTATAAATACTAGGCATTCAGCCTTTAATAAATATTTTTTTTTTTAAACCTGAAATGTGGAGCTTGGTCTCATGTTTGCAGGGAAACTGATCGAGGTTGTGAAGTGCTGATTCTGTATGCAGGACATTGTTCCCTGGTATTAACCCTTGGTATCCTGTTGGTACCGTAACAATTGGTGGCAAGCGACGGAATGAACCTTATCGCCCAGAAGAGCAACTACACAAGCCAGTAACCTCAGGAAGAGGGGGATTATTACAATACTGACTAAGATGGAAAAGAGAAAAGTAAATTTTGCAGCTTTTAAAAACTTCCTGGAAACAGAAGGAGAGATTGATGGGTACCTTGCGGATTTTGAGAGGCAATGTGCACTACACAAGGTACCCGCAGAGGACTGGGTCACGATATTATCTGGAAAATTATCCGGCCGGGCCAGAGAGGCTTTTCGGGCCATTCCAGATGAGGAAGTCAGGGATTATAATACTGTAAAAGAGGCTCTGCTCTCCAGGTATGCGGTTACACCGGAGGCATACCGGAGGCGGTTCAGAGACACTGTTAAATTAGCTGGAGATTCCTACCTTGAGTGGGCATGTAAGGTGCACCGCACAGCAGCTCACTGGATAGTGGGGTGCCAAGCCATATCTGGGGAAGAGGTGCTGCAGCTATTCCTGTTGGAACATTGCTTCGACAAGTTACCCGCAGGAGTTCGAGAGTGGGTTCGGGACCGTAAACCCTCCACCCTGCAGGAAGCGGCTCGCTTGGCAGATGAGTCACCCCAGCAGCTGCCAGTTACCAAACCCCGGCGCACCGCTATACCACACGGCCTCCGGCCACGAACTACCCTCAGAGAGCCCTGTTCAATTTGCGGTGCTACTCACAACCTATTCGGTGCTTTAGATGTAAGCAACTAGGGCACAAAAGACCAGAGTGTCCCCTAAACGCAGCGAACCAAGCGCAGTCCTGGAGAAGACCCGCCGTCGGAATCCCACGTAATCCTCAGCCTGCGGCCCGCTACGTAGAGGCGCAAGAATGCTGGAGCATCCTACATGAGGCAGACCTTGTGCAAGCTGCCCACCGGAATAACCGGCAACTGGTTAAAGTGAATGGGAAGAAGGTCAGTGGTCTACGGGATACTGGTGCTACCATGACCTTGCTTCAAAAGAACTTGGTGTCTGAGAAACAGTACACTGGAGACACTGTGGCTGTGAGGGTAGCAGGGGGCGATGTGTTCAGCCTACCTGTTGCCAGGGTACATTTGGATTGGGGAGTGGGCGCTAGACCTGTGAATGTGGGGGTCAAGAAGGACTTACCTGCTGATGTTCTTCTTGGAAATTACTTGGCCCCCCCTTGTTTATGCCTACGCTCCTATGGGTCCCGCTGATGTTAACTCTGTGACTACCCGTGCCCAGATCCGTGCAGCAGAGACTGACCCACCTGCTGCTAAGCCCCAGGATGCTGAGCTCAGTAAATCTCTATCCGCTATTGATATGTGGAGGTCCCGTTACAATGCGCTGATGAAGGAGAAGAGGAGCGCAGAGGAAAAAGCACGTTTAGAACGTGAATCTCTGCTAGACAAGCTGCACCGACAGACTGCAGAAAACACCAGCTTGAGAGTGGGACATGAAACCTTAAAGACAAACTTAGCGACACTTGAGGAGAAGCTGACGCTGGCTCATAGTGAGGTGCAGCAACTCAAGGGCACCCTATGTCAGTATGAAGGGATTGTGGATACCTATAAAGAGCAGGTACAGAAAACTCGTAAAGAAGCTGATGGGATTTTGAAGGACTGTTTGGCCCTGGTCTGGGCACTGAGGAATTTGAACCCTTGTTTGTATGGACAGGAATTCTCTCTCATAACGGGAATACAGATGGATTGTCCCAGCAAACTGACATGCCTACCAGGCGCTCTGGTGGTATATGGCACAGTATATACCCTGGACAGCTGAGCATGACAAACCAGAGGGAGAGGAGTTTGATGGTCCTGGCTTGTTATGGGAGTCCTTTGCAGAGCCTGACTTTGGGAGCCCTGCGCAGACCAGACTTCAGGACATTTTCTATGAGAGGGAGGCTAGGCATGACTGGGCTGACCCCCATGAAGTAGAGCCAGACCTGGCTCACTTAGCAGCCCTGGAGTGGGAACTGGAGCAGGACTACCGAGATCTCTTCCACTCCATTGGGAAGGCTCAGCAGGACAGCAAGGTGAAAGACCCAGATCCAGACCCATCCAGCTGGGAAGATATTGTGGAGATTTTCTGGGAAGGACCCCAGGTGGCCGGTGGAGATGGGACCGAGGTCTCTCCACCGGTCCTGCAGGGAATTGGGAGCCCAGACTCCATTCCCCAGCGGCAGGCTGAGTTACAGGGGGCAGAGACAGTTGGTCCTGTCCCCCAGCAGCAGAGTGATATGCAGAGAATTGGGAGCCCAGACTCCATTCCCCAGCGGCAGGCTGAGTTACAGGGGGCTGAGACAGTTGGTCCTGTCCCCCAGCAGCAGAGTGATATGCAGGGAATTGGGAGCCCAGACTCCATTCCCCAGCGGCAGGCTGAGTTACAGGGGGCAGAGACAGTTGGTCCTGTCCCCCAGCAGCAGAGGAATATACAGGGAATTGGGAGCCCAGACTCCATTCCCCAGCGACAGGCTGCGTTACAAGGGGTAGGGACAGTTGGTCCTGTCCCCCAGCAACACGGCTGTTTAGCCAAAGGGGAGACGATTGGTCTCCCCCTCCAGCAGCACAGCTATGTATCCAAAGGGGAGACAGTCGGTCTCCCCCTCCAGCAACCAGGCTCCCACCAGGCTACTTCCATGGTAGTGCTGGCACCCGGGCAGAGTACAGCTGGTCTCTGCCCACCTCGCAACCCACCAATTCAGCGTGCCAGTCCCCCACACAGCTGTGGTGAGGCACCTGGACATGGACAAGTTTTCCCCGTACTCAGGTGTAGTAACCATTTATTGTGGGTGGGCTGTACTACTAATTGTGTTTTATGGGTGGGTTGCTGGACTAACCAGGGCACTGACCGGCAGGAGGTCAGATACCCTGTTAGTCTGTTTGGAAAAGGGGAGAGATGTGACAAAACCAATCTCGCCACTGTACATTGGAGGGCCTGTTATGGAACATTCTTTGGGCTGGAGGTACATGGGCTTAAGGATACCCAGAGACTGCATGGAAATATGGAATTTTATATGCTGGACACCCCATGTACTTTCATAACTCTGTCTTATGTCTATGTCACCCTGTATCCATAAATAATGGATGGGTACAGGGTGTGAGTGCCCCTTGTGGGAGCAATTGTGACTCTATAAGCCAAGTGGGCATAAAAGACTTTATAGCTAATAAGAACTGTTCCTATATTCTGTAATAAGATGTATTCTATGTATGTTTAAGATATGATTGTGTCTCAGGAGTCTGTCTAGGTAAACTGATTGGGTTTTGTGTGATTATGTTAACTAGACTGCCCAACATCAGATTGTCTGAGTACTTAATATGTTAATCTGTTTTACCTGTGAATAGACAATATAATAAATATATATTTTTTTAAACCTGAAATGTGGAGCTTGGTCTCATGTTTGCAGGGAAACTGATCGAGGTTGTGAAGTGCTGATTCTGTATGCAGGACATTGTTCCCTGGTATTAACCCTTGGTATCCTGTTGGTACCGTAACACCTTTCTCTATCAATTTTGTACAGAGAGGTGCCATCTCCCTACGCTTGATTGTTGTGTCACTAGAGTAGTCTTGAAAAATTAACATTTTTGCTTTTCCTACTAGCACATTATCCATTTTCCTGTATGCTCTTAGTAAATTTATTTTGTCTTGGAAATTCAGAAATCGAATCATTATAGGCCTATTTAAGTTTTTCCCGGAAATATTTGTTCTAGGGGGACCTATTCTGTGGACCCTTTCTATACTTAATGGCAGATTTTACTGTTGTATGCCTAGGATTTGCGGGAGAGAAAGGAATGCAAAATGTAATAATTCAGTAAAATCATTAATTTCAGGAAGACCAATAATGTTTAGGTTATTTTGTCGTGAACGATCCTCTAAATCTGAGAGTCTACTTTGTAAAGATTTAATAGTGTTAGTTTGTTCATTTGAGATCTGTACCTGACTGTTAAGAGTATCCTCTACCTCAGAGATCCAACTTTTTTATTTCATTAATTCTATTAGAAAATTGCCTTATCTCTGTAGATAAGTTTGGGATTTGAGTTTTTAAGGATTCAAATTGTGGTAGAAAGACCATTGAGAGTTGTTCAATTAATGACTGCATTTCAGATCTAGATACTAATTGTTCTGTGTTAGCTACCTGGGTAGCGTCTGATAAGCGATTTTTTTCCCTTCAATTTGGCAGGCATGGTGGGTGAGTTAATTTTAGAGGTAGTGATAAACCTTTCCATGTGCTCAGGAATACAGTTGGAGTATTAAATCATTCAAGGGTACCTAACAAAAAGTACCATACATTTGTGATAGTGTACATTAATAACAAAATCAAAAAATCTTTACCTTAAGGAAATTTACAACTACTGGTGCAGAAAAAAATATATCCAAGTCTGCACTCACTTGTATTTATATATATATATATATACACACAAAAGTGTGAAAGTAAGCAGATAAATATAGTGAAAAAGTAACACAGCAAATACAGTAAAAAATAAAAATAAAAAAAAAAGAGCCCAGACACCTGGCTGCCAAATAAATCAAATACCAATATTCTGGGTTTCTAATACAAATTGGGTAGAGGGTAGATCCATATTACAGTGGAAATATCTTTCTCAGTCTATCGCCTTAGACATAAAAAGAAACAGAAAGGAGCATATAATTAAACAGAACTGATTCAGAAGTACAGCAATTTCTCAATCACTTTTTTTTCCCTTTAGGGCCAGGCTGCAGAGAAATAGAGGTTGATAAGGTTAATTAACAGAGGTAAACCTTTGGCCCTAATTTTTAGTATTGTGATGCGTGATCCTGCAGACTTATTATTGGGAATAAATATGCAGACAAATTAAGTATAGCCCAGCATATTTCAAACCTTACTGTTAAATATAACATGTAATAGAACACTATTAGAGCATTTGTATTCAGCAAATCCGACATGACTGAAGAGTTAATGGTGTAAAAGTAGAGTGTTTGGCACAGATGATTAGACCCTATAGACTTCTAGTAGAGGGTCAATGGTAATCTGGCACTAGCATATGTATATTAGTTCCTTTTTATCGTCCAGGGGTGAACTGTCAGGTCCCACTTCCCATATCGGATAAAGTACACTTTATAGCGTGAAATAAGGAAACCCATGAGTCTGTTTTAACAGTACACACTTGCCGTATAAACGTTTACTTCAAGGTTAAAAAAAGACCAGTTATACTTGCGGTTTCTGATCAGCTATAACCTGCAGTGTCTGTTCAGTTGAACATGTCCTGTGAGTGAAGATTCGATAGACTTCTTGTCCAGCTTGTTGTTGCCTTGTCTTATTTCCAGACTGTTAAGGTAAGGCTGGAGCAGAGCGCTGATGTCCGCTGGGGCTGTCATGCAGCAATGTAGGAAGCTTGTTTCAGCTTCTTAGTTGGCAGCTCCGGTCTTGATCCCAGCAACACTCTAGGGAGCGTTACCACTCCAACGAGTGTTGCTACGTCAGAGGTAGATCCGTGGCACAAACAAAAGGCAAAATGAGCCAAACGCTGCTTGTGCAGACTTCTTGGTCAGGCCTGCGAAAGGCCGGTATCCTAGGACGGATTCTCCGCCAGCAACGGATAGGGACCAGGGAGAGAGTAGATAGTGAGCTCTCCTGGGACACCACGCTTCACTCGGCGTGTTCACCTAGCTCCTCCCACCGGAAGTGTTCTCTTGGTATATTTTGTTGATAAGCTCAGGAGCATGCACTTGTCTGGAGCACTATATGGCAGCAGTATTACAAGAATATTATCCATTTGCAAGAACACTAGAGGGCAGTACTATTTCCTGTCATGTAGTGCCCCAGGCACCTACCTATGTATCTCTTCAACAAAGAATACCATAGAAATGAAGACAATTTGATAATAGAAGTAAATTGGAAACTTTTTAAAAATTGAATGCTCTGTCTGAATCACAAAATATTTTTTTTGGGAGGGTTTGATATCCATTTAAACAGCACCCTTCTGACTTCTCAAGCCTTACTCTGTTATATATGCTTCCCTAATGGGCTTTATCAGATAACAACTAGACATGCGCTTTTGGCTGCTTTATTAGCTGCCAAATGTGGAAGAAGGTGGCCACTCTTGCCTTTCGGCTCTTTTCGAAGCCGTATTTATTCTTGTAAAAGTGCAACACACTAAGATCTGTGCAAATCCAGATCTTAGTGGCAGCTAATGAATCTGCCAAATGCACTTATCTAATAACAACTGGAAAACAATGCATTCTATACAAACTTTATTATAGCCATTTTCTTGGTATTTTTATTTGAAAAAGCAGGAATGTAAGCTTAGGAGCCGGACCTTTTTTTTTTTTTGATCAAGACCTGGATAGCGTTTGCTTATATACTTAGTTCATGAGATGCTGCAGATCATAGGCGTTCGCAGCATACTGCAATAGGGTGTGCACCTACTGAGTGCGCACACGCATGCACACACATAGACACATGTACATACTCATATATACACTTACACACACACACTGATTATAAACACATATATACACAGAAACACTCCCATGGCCATACCCCTTCTTACTCCCCCTCCCATGCCCATACTACTCCTCTCCCCCCCCCCCTTCCATACCCATTCTTTCTCTTTCCCCTTCCATGCCCAAACCCATTCTCTTTCCCCTTCCATACCCATCATCTCTCTCTCCCCTTCCATGCCCATACTTATTCTCTCTCTCCCCTTCCATACCCATTCTCTCACTCTCCCCTTCCATACCCATTCTCTCTCTCTCCCCTTCCATACCCATTCTCTCTCTCTCCCCTTCCATGCCCATACACATTCTCTTTTTTCCCTTCCATACCCATTCTCTTTCACCTTCCACGCCCATACCCATTCTCTCTCTCTCCTCCCATACCCATATGTCCATTCTATCTCCCCTTCCATAACATTCTCTATCTCTCCCCTTCCATACCCATTCTCTCTCTCTCCCCTTCCATGCCCATACCCATTCTCTCTCCCTTTCCATGCCCATACCTATTCTAACTCTCCTTCCATGTCCATACCCATTCTCTCTCTCCCTTTCCATGCCCATACCCATTCTCGCTCCCCTTCCATGCCCATACCCATTCTATCTCTCCCTTTCCTTATCCATTCTCTCTCTCTCCCCTTCCATGCCCAAACCCATACTCTGTCTCTCCCCTTCCATGCCCATACCAATTCTTTCTCTCTCCTTCCATGCCCATACCCATTCTCTCCTCTTCCATGCCCATACCTATTCTCTTTCCCCTTCCATGCCCATACCCATTCTCTTCCATACCCATACCCATTATCTCTCTCCCCTTCTATGCCCATACCCATTCTCTCTCTCCCCTTCCATGCACATACCCATTCTCTCTTCTTCCATTCCCATACCCATTCTCTCTCTCCCCTTCCATGCCCATACCCATTCTCTCCTCTTCCATGCCCATACCCATTCTCTCTTTCCTCTTCCATGTCCATACCCATTCTCTCTCTCCCCTTCCATGCCCATACCCATACCTATTCTCTCTTTCCTCTTCCATGCCCATACCCATTCTCTCACTCCCCTTCCATGCCCATACCCATTCCCTCCCCTCACCCATACCCCTTCTCACTCCCCCTTCCATGTCTCTTCTTTCACCCCTTTCATGTACATACCCCTGGAGCTATTAACTTTACTTTCACTTTAAGTGGGTGAGACTCTGTGACAGAGGAGGATTCTCAGGCCCAAAGGCAACCATTCAAAGGTTCATTGGATTTAATTTGCTTTCTTTAACCAAAGTCTTTAGATTGTATACATATAAATACAGTGTGGGTGAAAGTGTGAGTGTATATATTTATATAAAACACTATTAATTGTGAAGGAGGGTGGAAGTCTTCTTGAGTTCCCACAATTTTTTTGTAGAATTTGACCCCTGAGATGCAATACACTCTGAAACATGACACAGACACCATTTTAAATGTATGTATTAATATATGGTCTAGATTCATTAAACCTATATTCAGCGGGACAGATATTTACCTATGTATATGAATTTAATAGACATGTACGTGACATCCCATACAGCTAAGGAGAACTGTAGCAAACTGGAGAAAATGGAAATGACAAGCAGGACATCTAGGAATGCAGTTTAGCAAACACTCTCTTAAAATGTTTGTTTTTTTATTAAAGTAATTTAATTTTCGGAACCAGAATTATTTATCAGCAATTTCGTATTTGTGATCAGGATTTAAAGATTTGATGTTCTGTCTTCTTTATTGGTGATTAAGGACTTTTTACACAGGTATATACAGTAAAGTCTTAAAAATCATGTTTTGAAAATAAACGCAACGCAAAAAAAAATGCAACAGTATCTAGAACCTCGCGCCACCATCTTGATAAAGAAATTAAAGGGACATGAGACCCAAAAATGTTCTTTGATGAGTATACATTTTAAAACAATTGAATTTTTCCAACTTCTATTATTGATTTTGCTTCATTTTCTTGGTATCCTTTATTAAAGGAGCAGCAATGCGTACTGGGAGTTAGCTGAAAACATCGGTAAACCAATGAAAAGAGGTATATGTGCAGCAACCAATGATCAGCTAGTTCCTAGCTCCTGAGTTTACCTGGGTATGACTTTAAAAAAAAAAGCATAACAAGAGAACAATGCAAATTAGATAACAGAAGTAAACTAGAAAGTTGTTTGTTTTTTTTTTTAAATATTTTTATTGAGGTATAGATGCATTACAACAAATAAAAGACATAAAAAAAAAGAAGTTACAATAACCACTATATCTTTATATAGGGTTCAGTTTGTTGCATATCATAAATAGTAAACACACATAAAGTAAACCCCAAGTTTGTCATTTTTTGTTGCTAAGAGACTAGAACATTTTCAAATCTCATTTCTACATCTGATATACCCTTAGAGGTATAATCTTAGCCAATAGATCTCAGAAAAATTTAGCGATACAAAATACATATCTCTCAATAGAACAAAAAGAAAGCTAACACAGATGAAATAGAAAGATGTCACAATAATACTTTCAAAATAAAAGGTTGCGGTACAATTAAGCTAAACCGCTTGAGTAGCTCTTCCAATTAGGAAGATACATTATGGGGGGGAAGAGGTGGCAAGCTGAATATAACAAAGTAGCAAAGGTGCTAGAAGGGGTAACCTTGATCTAGATAAGCTAGGTATATGCATGCTATCTTGTAGCAGCCTTCGAATATTTGTGTGGGGGGATTATAGAGTTAATTAACTGTAGGTAGAGGAGGTTAAGCCCCCAGCCAAAGAGGACAGGACAACATTTAATGAACTATGTGTGTATAGCTAAGGTATATGGGCTGTCTTATGTCTGTGGAGTTACTTGGCATAGGGCAGTAAATAGCGCATAACCAATACCATACATATTAAATAGCCTGAAGTGACAATAATATGAAATCACATAAACATAATCCATCCAGACATATAGAGCTGAGTGTCACCCCAAATCCTACGCCTTTCACTTGACTATCTATATATAAACGCAGATAATCTCTGAGCTGTATATCCAGCTCGCTGTTCAAGTAATGAGTAGAGAGGTATAATGCCACTGCAGTTGAACTCCTGTGCAGCACATAAGTCGGTCTAACACAGGACTGAAAATTACTTCCTACTTGGGTTAACCTCATAACCTTGTGCAAACAAATATAAACAAGTCCTATATAGAACAACATGGGATATATACTGTTTAGTCCATTTAAGAACATGGGAGTAAGCATATTAATGAGACAAACATCTAGAAAAATATAACCAGCAAACTTAATATAAGTGTTAGAGTTCAGTATATTGCCCAATGTCTCTGGATGCAGAACCTCCTAGTGACAAATTTATCTTGCTATACTTATATGGCACACATACAGATTTAAACAAATGGGCCTCAAACCATAGCAATCTCTTCATGAAGGGCAGTCACATAGAAATGCTTTATGGTCCTTAGAGGGATTAATATAGTTCCTAAACCTGCTGATATATTAAACTTGCAATATTGTCACATTTGCTGTTGTCAGTTATGTCCTCAATATCATGGCGTGCCTTATTCATTTCAACTTTGTCCGTCCAGAACGGTGTCAGTACATCAAGCCAAATTATATAAATTCTGTGTTAGATGGGGAGATCGTGGTTTTAAAGCTACTTATCCAATACCGGCTTTCCCAGTGCAGAAATGAAGCCATTCACTATCAGCCTCAAAAGTCTTAAACCAGGAGGAACGGAACAAGCAACGCTGTTCCCATATCAGAGAGGACTGTTCTGATGCTTGATTTATCTCTAGGCCGATTAAGAAAGCACAGTGAATGACAGGGAGGCAGTTAGTGCTAATGGCGTCAAGGCCCTTTGTGTTCCCTCGAGGTCCCTGACTCTCGGCATCATCTAAAACAGCTATGCAAGTGAGATCCTCTCCCGTGTGGAGCTGCAGGACCGTGCTGGTAAGCAAGAGCTTAATGTTGACCCCCTCAGCCTCCCGATATGACCCAGGGTCAGCAAATGTGAGACTAAAGATATGTGGGGGATGCCGGGGCCCCAAAGCATCCCCCCGATCAGTGTCTACCTCATTTTGGTCCGGAGACAGTATTATCGGGATCTCGCGCCGCTCCTCCGGTTCCACCGCTTCATCCAAAGCGGCAGTGAGCTTGTTGTGATGGTGGGTCAGGAGTTTAGTGATCTCAACAAATATCCAGTGGGTATCAGCCATAGTAACTGCGTGTCTGCGGGTGCGGGAAAATGGCCGTCGTCACTATAGATCCAGAGTAGGATTTCCAAGCATAACCCACAAGAAGTGGCAGAATAACAAAATTTAGCGACTTCCAAGCAGCAGATGGGAGTTGTATAGATAGTCCCACTATGATATTGGTGCTCGGTGTGTCAAAAATCTGGTTTTAAATCATATTTAGTTGAAGTTATGTAGGAGCTCTAAAGATCTGCAACCTCTTCTGCTCGCTGCTGGCTCCGCCCCCCCAAACTAGAAAGTTGTTTTAAATTGTATGCTCTATCTGTATCATTAAATATTTTTTTATTTTCGGTTTCGTGCTTCCCACCCAAACTTATTTGTCTACATTGGAACAAAGTTCAGATGTAAACAAATAAAATAAAATAATGGGATTGTGTCTGGGATGAGTGCTTTGACACTAGGCACGTCCTCCAGTCCGCAATCCCATCCAGAAAGTGCCTTTGGCTTAAGTACAGCCAAAAGGCTAGGACGTTCTATGCTGTCCTAAGGGCGTTAAAGCCCAGTGCTGTTTGGACGGCATAGAACGTCCTATGGGCGGGAAGGGGTAAAGGAAAGATAAACCTAGCTCTGTACAGTGAAGTTTTGAATTTTTTGACAATATTTTCAAACTCGTCACTTAGTGCTTTTACGATTTACAATATGAGAACTGTGAATATCCTGTTTTAGATGAGATAAGTTGCGGCCACTTTCTTCTTATGGAAATTAAATTTTGCCAAAATGGAAAATTACAATTTCTTCATTAAGTTAATTGTTTTTTTTATTCTTAAAAATACTAAACGTTAAATAAAAACTAATTAAGCAAACATTTCCAGCATACCAATTATGCCCATATACAAATAGCATTTGATTGTTTATGTGGTTGTAGAGAACTGCGCCTAGATTTATTTATATACAGACTACACTATAAAAGACCCCCTAACTGGATCTTGGATTCAAAGTGCCGAAAAAAGGGAATAGGAGCTCCAAAGTTGGCTAAAGTATATATAACAACAAGCAAACAAAGTGTGTTCGTGCACTTCAGAAAAAAATAGGTCTAGTGCTCATACTCTGCCATACAATTATCCCACGGTTGTAGTATATAACAATTTTTTATATCTGAGGAATGGGTTAAACTTACTGGGAGTCGTATTTTCCATGATGCAGCATCACACTCACTCAATTCCTCCGTATCACCAAATTCATCTATGAATAAGGGTAATCCCGAAACGCGTAAGATGTGAAGGGGAGCCGACTTCATATGTCTGTGTTATTACTTAACCTGTAGGTGCTGTGGAAGTGACAGGTTTTGCTGTAAATATTTTTTATTGCTGTTGATGTTCAATCTTTTTTAAGTGAATGGAATAAAGTCGCTATTAGGAGGAGCCGGTCTGGGACTGTGTTATTTCTTGGCTAAAGTATATATAAAACAGGATAAATCAGGAACAAAATCTGACTGAAAAGGAGGGTGATATATCTAATAATGTATAATATATAATATAACACCTACAGTTGGTCTTTCTATATAGGCAAATAAGTATAGAAACTGGTAGTTTCAAAATGCTTAAAACAATTTATTTATATTAAAAACTTATATAAAAAATTAAGTAAAAAAGAGTGACTCAGGATTGGTCGCTCTCAAATATATATTACATCAGGTCAAAATTGTTCAGATAAAATACAATACAATCGGATTCAGTGTTATAGAAATACATATAATACAATTGGTATACAATGTAATAGATATAAAGTGCAAATAATGAATACACTAATCGAAGAGACAATCTCAGAAGATCAAAATAGTGCAATGTCTAGATAGATCTCCGGTATGAACCTGACTGCAGCCATCTTGTTCCCCGCAACCATCTTGTGATGATTAGCATCCATTTTGTAATAATTAGACTTTATTATAGCAGTTATTATGTAGTGAGAAATATGCTGATGTTAGTAAAATTGTATTAGTATTACTGGCCTTGTAGAAGGTTCCTGGCAAGGTGCCTGGAAGTCTGTTATCTAGGTAAGATGGCCAAACGACCTTGCTTTAGGCTGAAATATGCGCACAGATATATTTTTGCTACTGTCATAAGAAACACTCCTTCATACTCCTCTTTTTCTCGTGTATTTTTGTAAGCTTCTTTTTTTCATGAAATATGGTACGAGATGACGTGGTCCTAACGTGTCATTCCCTTAACCCTGTATGTCACTATAAGAAAGGCTTGCACTGTGCAATAAACAGAATTGGCTTTCGATCATAATGCTGCGTGGTCTGAGTCATTCTAAGGGGCCCTTATCAGGTAATCTACATATGCCTCAGGTGGTACACTAGGCCCCAGGCGTTGGCCTGCACTGACACTTACCCCCTGAAGGGGACACCTAACAGTTTTGGTGTCAGAAGTGGGATTCGCAGTGCGTAAGTATGAGTGCTTTTACCATGCTTTCCTTCTGTGAATTTGAACCTAAATTTAGTCTGGTAATAGGTGTTGATAATATATGATAAAGGGTTAAAGGGGTTCCTGTGGTTGAAGCACAGGTTTGCGGAGGTTATAGTCCTGCCGGCAGTTGTGATACCCCTCCAGACAGGTAATCAGTCCTGTGCTGGGACACGACAGGTATTGTGAGTCCTGTCTGTGATAAGCGCGCAAGTAATATATGTATGCCAGTTGACGGGGAGCTTTTAAGATAAGCTACTCCGGGCGAACTTGGCAGTGAGTGAGTCTCACGTGTGTTGAAGTTTCCCATATTCATTCCCATAATAGAGTTTTGTTAACCACCTGAAGCTCATGTTGATATCTGATGCTTGCTTTGCTTTGGTTATTTGTGTGGTGCTGCTATATAAAATGATGCTGTGCGTAGAAAATATTAAGTGGCTGTGCATGTTATTATTGTGGCTATTATTGTGTTGAGAAATGGGAACTGTTTATAGATAAGAAGGCACAGAGAAAATTACATGTATAAGGTAAAAGAAAAGAAGAGTTAATAGTTTCTGCAAAAGACAGAAATATTTTTTAAAACACTGTCAGTAAGTACTGCTGTGTGATAAATAGAGGAATCTCTGTGTTAAAGAATGTAGCAGGCAAAGAAGGGGGGCCACCACTGAGCGCGCACATAGATCAGAATAAAAAAAAAAGAGAGAGAAAAGAAACCTGTTACAGCAGCTCAGTTTGTAAGATTTTTTTGTTTTTTTGTTTGCTTGCAGTAGCAAAAATGAAATTTGGTATATTGAGATGCATAATGTGTGATGGTCTGTAGGTTCTCACTGTGGTATGAGTGTAACAGATTTACTTTAAACCAAAAACAGAATGTATTATTTGAAAATGATTGTCTCAAGCCGTGCAAAAAATGGCCATTTTGCAGGGTTTCGGAAAAAAATACATTGTGGACATGGTGAAAAGTTAATCTAGTGTTTTTTATATATATATATGTATGTCGTACGCGATGCAATAGATGTTTTTATGCGAAAGAAAAAAAAAGGGAGTGAATCTCTGGTATGCGAGATGGAATGAACTTGTGTGTCTGTATCGTAAGAATGTTTCCTTATGTTTCTCTGTTGGGCAATCAGACGTTTTAAGAAGATATTTTGTAATGTTATTTTATATACCTGTATTTTAAAGTCACCAGCATGTTTTAAGTATGTGGTATTCATATGCAGTTTTAGTTTTAAGTGATAATTGTTGTTCGGCATGTAAAGATATGATATTGTTTTTGCAAGTGAAGTAACGGCTTTGAAAGTGCGATGGTGTGTGATTTTTTGTCATGCTCTGGTAAATATGAAACTGTTTCTGGTATGATTAATGGGTTAACGTATGTTGTATTTGTAAGGTCTGTGCACAGAGTTGGTGCACCCAATGACATATAGTTATAAGCTGTAATTGAAAGTTTATTTAAAAGTGCGTCCGTTTTTGTTGCAAGTAAATTAATCTGCAGGTCATGCTACAGTACAGAGGTGAAATTTGTGTGGTAAATCATACAAGCAGCCTAAATTATGGTTAGGATATACATATGTAATTTACGTGATGAATGGTTAGTCCTTAAAGGGACAGTCCACTGTAACAAGGTGTTGCTATTAATGTATTGTCCATGACTTGTTATACAAGCTGCATATAACATATAGGAGAAATTGCATTTGCAAGTTTATTTGTATATATATGCAGTAGCTGGTCTTATGCTTTCAAAACACAGTTGATTGCAATGGGTTGCATTTTAGATAATAAGAATATCGCATTATCTTATATTTGTCTGTAAAATCAGAGCTTAGTGCGTAGACAGAGCAATAGAAAATTGTCATTTTATTATTTAAAGGACCAGTGCAATAACACTGTATTAGTAGTTTGCAAAATATATTTTAAGAGACTTTTCTTTGTATATATTTATTTTAAATCTGCTGTTCAGATAGAAGATATTTCTTTTTGCAGCATAACTTAATTCTCTCTGTAATGCAAACTGAAGTGATAAGTTGTCTACAATTTTAGTGGAGGGATCCGTGAGACTAGCGGACAGAAAAGAAAAAAAACCGAGAAAAAACAGAGGAGTGAAAATATTTAAAGGGATACAGGAAAACTGATATAACATCTGAGAATTTAAGGGAATATTTACATAAAAGACAATGAGGTTTACTGTAAGCCTAACACTAGTATATTTCACTGTGTTAGCAGTTTCAATTAAAGATTATTTTTGCGTTTGGGTAAAATGTCCCTTTAATTAGCCTGCATCCCACTGTGAGTGCGTTCTTATGCTGCTTATGCTTGTTTAGGCTATTTAATGAACGTCAGTATGCATTTTTTTATCATAAGGATCATTGGGAATAATTTAAAGGGGAAATTGTATTAGTATTACTAATATTTTTCTCTTTAGTATTCTCACAGAGTTCTGTTACCATAATATAAGGCTTTACTAATTTTCTATGCCTGTCTATTTTTATGTTATTCTGTTAGAATAAAAGGATGGTATGTTAGGGGTAATATGAACCTGACTGCAGCCATCTTGTTCCCTGCAACCATCTTGTGATGATTAGCATCCATTTTGTAATAATTAGACTTTATTATAGCAGTTATTATGTAGTGAGAAATATGCTGATGTTAGTAAAATTGTATTAGTATTACTGGCCTTGTAGAAGGTTCCTGGCAAGGTGCCTGGAAGTCTGTTATCTAGGTAAGATGGCCAAACGACCTTGCTTTAGGCTGAAATATGCGCACAGATATATTTTTGCTACTGTCATAAGAAACACTCCTTCATACTCCTCTTTTTCTCGTGTATTTTTGTAAGCTTCTTTTGTTCATGAAATATGGTATGAGATGACGTGGTCCTAACGTGTCATTCCCTTAACCCTGTATGTCACTATAAGAAAGGCTTGCACTGTGCAATAAACAGAATTGGCTTTCGATCATAATGCTGCGTGGTCTGAGTCATTCTAAGGGGCCCTTATCAGGTAATCTACATATGCCTCAGGTGGTACACTAGGCCCCAGGCTTTGGCCTGCACTGACACTTACCCCCTGAAGGGGACACCTAACACCTATTCAAACGTGTACAGTACAATAAAAGGTGGTATACTGTGGATAATACAGTCAAAAAATGGCCAAAAATTGCAAAAAAAATGTAAAAATATATTTTTGCATTCAGATTGTTTACCATTTTGTGATGGTAAACATCACGCCGTTTTTACGCTTGCATCTCATATTTCATTTAGCTGAGCAATGACGAATAAGGTTTCATCCAATTGTTGCGTGCCCCACATGGCATCCAGCTCGTGGGGCACACAACAATTGGATGAAGCAGGATTCGTCATCGAGCTAAATGAAGTATAAATCAGGAACAAAAGCTGACTGAAAAGGAGGGTGATATATCTAATAATGTATAATATATAATATAACACCTACAGTTGGTCTTTCTATATAGGCAAATAAGTATAGAAACTGGTAGTTTCAAAATGCTTAAAACAATTTATTTATATTAAAAACTTATATAAAAAAATTAAGTAAAAAAGAGTGACTCAGGATTGGTCGCTCTCAAATATATATTACATCAGGTCAAAATTGTTCAGATAAAATACAATACAATCGGATTCAGTGTTATAGAAATACATATAATACAATTGGTATACAATGTAATAGATATAAAGTGCAAATAATGAATACACTAATCGAAGAGACAATCTCAGAAGATCAAAATAGTGCAATGTCTAGATAGATCTCCGGTAAGGATACCAATTGGATACCTATTCAAACGTGTACAGTGCAATAAAAGGTGGTATACCGTGGATAATACAGTCAAAAAATGGCCAAAAATTGCAAAAAAAATGTAAAAATATATTTTTGCATTCAGATTGTTTACCATTTTGTGATGGTAAACATCACGCCTTTTTTACGCTCGCATCTCATATTTCATTTAGCTGAGCAATGACGAATAAGGTTTCATCCAATTGTTGCGTGCCCCACATGGCATCCAGCTCGTGGGGCACACAACAATTGGATGAAGCCGGATTCGTCATCGAGCTAAATGAAGTATTAAATGCGGGCAAAGAAACGGTGTGATGTTTACTATCATAAAATTTTTTTTTTTTTACAAATAAAGCGTCTTAAATGTAATCAATGAAATCAGTTCTCCTGTTTTGAAGAATAATTGTATATACTGTGCGTAACATTCTGAAAGTTTACTATCACTTTAACACTCTATCCAATTGCAAAACACACACACAAACTCCATTTAGTAATCAGCATCCATTATCGGTAGTTCAGAGTGCTGGGAGAATGGAGATCGAATCTTGTGTAAGTTATCAATCTCGGCTGTGTTTGACTCGGAAAGATTGTGATCATTTTGTTAACAGAAAAAAAAAAATTGTTTCCATTTTTCCAATATCAGTGGAAAAAAATCAGAAGGATTGGAAGCAAACTCAAAATGACAAATGAAAAATAAATGCCAGCATTAGTTAAAAAAGGAACCAGTTCATGGAATTCCACATGACATATGTAGATATCACAGTTGCATCTCTGTCAGAACTGGTTGTTAAAGGGCCCTTATAGTAAAAAAATGAAATGCTCTAATCTGTTAGAGCTTGTTATTTTAAGACTATCGACCCTAGACTATTGTGTGTTTAACCCCTGCAAAGATACAGCTCAGGACCTTCAGAGCACTGCTGGTCTCAAGCAGCATTTTTCTCTCCGCTTTGGAGGAGTTAAACACATAATAGTCTAAGGTCGATAGTCTTAAAATGACATGCTCTAACGGATTTGAGCATGTCATTTATTTTATTATAATACCCCTTTAAGTTCATTTTCAAATCTTGTTATTTTTGTCATATTTAGTTTAAAGTCATGTTTTCCATAGATGGTGGCTATTATTATGCATCTTGATCTCTATGATTTCTTTTATCATACTGTAGCGAATCATGTCCACTCGACATCGCTAAATGGCAACAGCATACACTGTGGGCATTTAACATTGCACAAGCATTTCTGGTGAAATGCTTGTGCAATGCTGCCCCCTACTCACCGGCGGCCAATCTGCCATTAGCAGGGGCCGTAAATCATCCCGATCAGGATGAGTTATTGTAATTTAATTCTGAATATTGTAGGCTTTCCAATTCATGTTAAACATGGAACTGCAGACACAGCTGTATTCTACACAGTCATTGGTTGCACACTCTAGTAAGCCATTTATAATTATTCCTAATTGGCCACAGCAGAAAAGGTAACCTAAGTTACAATATGGCGGCGCCAACTGCTTTATGGACATTAACTTTACTATTATGTTCTTCAATATTTAAACAACGAATATAATTTATAAAAATACATGTACAATTATTCTCAGGCTAATCTTTTCTCTGAATACATCAACCAAGCAATTATTTATTTACAGCTAGATTACGAGTTTTGCGTTATGAGTAAAAAAGCCTCATAGCGCTGCTTTTTCACTACTGCTGGTATTACGAGTTTCCGTAACGCCACAAAAATCACCATCTACGCTCAAATCCATAACGTAAACCCAGACCCAGTAGTTAATGATATACCGCTAACAAAAACATCCACAAATCACTTCAAAACATTACACAAAGTACATTACAAACACTCCACAATATTTATTTTTCAGATTAAAATTTTTGATGTCAAAATAGAACGGATCAAAGTTACGAGATCTCGGGTGTTTGAAAAAAAAAAGGAACACAAATTCATTTTACATTGACTTACATAGACAGACGGGAACATACACTCATATAGCTACATCTAACTACAAATATCATCACATATATACACAAATCGATAGATACAAACAATATACAGCACATTCCCTACACAAAACAGATTTTTATTATAAAATAAAAACGATTTACCTACTTTTTCACACAAGAACATGACGTCACTCACTTTACACTCAACACAAGTGTTGGATTTTATTTCTCTTCAAATTTTTCTCATCCATTGACTTCAATGGGGAAGACGTGCTCGTGCATGCAACCGGCAGATTTAACTAACACACACAAAATGCATAGACTTGAAAACTCGTAATACCAGCGTTACAATTGTGGCACTAACTCATTCTTTCTTGCGTTAGTCCCGCTATGACAAATAGATCAAGAAATTACTATTTCCCTATGGAGTTATGGCTTTTACTTGTGTGAACATCACTACAACATCAAATTGTTATAGAAAATTACATAACATCAACTACAAATCACCATCACCAATACGAAATCGGTTTTAAAAATTACATCATATTTAAACGGACAGAAAATTAATTTTTACATTTCATTATTCACAAACAGTAGCCAATTGGAAACACGTCTCATTTACGTCTATTATAACATTTTATTTATTCAACTCATATGCTTGGATGAACAGCATATATACATAGGCTCAACACATGATCATTGATGGATGCACATACATGACTTTTGCCATTGACTCAGACATGTGCAGTGATATTCATGAAAAAACAACAACATAGAAACAATGAACACATTTACATCATACAACTACATTGGAAGGTTGCTTAACACTGGATTCTCTCTCGGAATCACGAAACATCAATTATGGATTTAGTGTCCTTTTAACATCACGATTCACTCATAATATACCATTAGGAATTACGTACAATAAGAACAGATCATTAGAACAGATTAGAGCTGTCACTTTTTTGGAAGGAACAACAATGCTATCCTGCTTTATAGAAATCAGCATATGTGGGAGAGAATCACAATACATACATAGATGTACATAACACACATCACACAGCAGCAAAGCACACATTTATCTTTTTAATAAGCACACAATAAGAATGTGGCAAACTACAACACAATGAAGATTTGCTAACTAGACAGGCATATGCTAATATGATGACGTCATTCGAAGCTTCAACCATACAGATTACAGCATTGGGACTGTACCGCCCCTTTCAGAAGTTTCTCACTCAATACTACAATATTACATATACGTAAACGAGAGTTTGGAAGATCTTCATTATTATAGCGATTTCAATGGGACATGTACAATATTGACATCTTGCAAATCACTTATATATACAATATTATAGATGTCAACCGGAAGATCTTCATTATTATTGCGATTTCAATGGGACATGTAAAATATTGACATCTCGTCAATCAATTATATATAGAATATTACAGATGTCAGCAGTTACTTTATCGTTTAGAAACAATATTGCAGCAACATTGATTGATCAGATTCTATGCCATGTCTATGCACACATTATACACAAGTATGCACTTTCATTCATGTTAGCGTGGACGTGTGCTTTTTACTATAACATCACGTTTAATAAGTATTTATTACGCATATAAACAAACATTACGAAGGTGCACTGTATATGTTACATTTTACACTTTCACATTACGATTCATGGGGGGGGGGGAATTTCAGCAAACACAAGAAAATCCGCCCACTTTGAAAGCATTTGTGCCTCTCAGATACAATCAAGTGTATACAATCAGCAATCATTACAAACACGCTACCATTGGACTAATTGCACTATAAATCCCCAAACAACATGGCCAAAGCTCTCCCTTGTGATCAACATTGTATCAAATCGCTTTTGTGTTTTTGCATACCTTGTTACTTCTTGTGTGTTTGCTCTGCTGTTTGGCTTTGTGCTGCTTAGCTTGCCAAATATGGATGATCCGCAGTTAGTTGGTGCTGGTGCTGTTGCACGAGTTGTGTTCAATAGAATCAGGCGGGCTCGGCGTCTCCAAGAGAGACAAAGGGCTCGTCTGGCTAGAGGTCCTCCTGTTCACAGGGTGAGGCCCACCTTGGATAACATGAGCGACTTCGAGGTTTATGACAAGTATAGGCTCAATCGCTAACAGCTCATTAGCCTTTACAATGTACTTAAACCTCATATGGAGCCACGTAGACGTATGCGGACTGCAATCCCTGGCATGACCAAGATGCTAAGTTGCATACACATCCTGGCCTCTGGAAGTTTTCAATCTGGAGAGGGGTACATGCATGGGCTGTCTCAGGGTACCTTCTCTGTGGTTTTTGACAACTTCCTGGACACCATGGTACGAGTCAGTAAGCATTACATAGGATTCCCTCAAAATGATGGCGCTTGGAGGCGCCTGAAGAGGGAATTCTATGCAATAGCTCGAATGCCCAATGTCTTGGGAGCAATAGATTGCACCCACATTGCGCTGCATGCTCCTGCAGATGCCCTGCCCTTCCGAAATTGCAAACACTTCTATAGTCTGAACGTGCAGTTTGTTTGTGATGCAGGGATGCGGATTATGCAGGTGTGTTTCGGTGGGGCTTGTCATGATGCCTGCATCCTCAGTCGTCCCTGTGGCGGCAGTTTGAGGGCAGACAGTTTCCCCATGGGAGGCTCGTTGGTGAGTATTTGTGCACAACATGGTTAATTAGTTAGACAATTGCCACTGTAGTCTTCAAAAACAGTTGTGTTTGTGTAATATGCAAAATGTGCAGCTCTAGGATGTACTTTAACCATTTAATTGTCTCTTTTAGCAAATGTCTAGTTTTAGCTCCAAACAGATATGTAGCATGTCCTAGCTTAAATGTGCAGTTATAGGGTGCAATTTAACCATTTAATTGTCTCTTTCAGCAAATGTCTAGTTTTAGCTCCAAACAGATATGTAGTATGTCCTAGCTTAAATGTGCAGCTCTAGGATGCAATTTAACCATTTCTGTCTCTTTTAGCAAATGTCTAGTTTATGCGAAATACGCATATGTAGCATGTCTTAGCTTAAATGTGCAGCTCTAGGATGCAATTTAACCATTTAATTGTCTCTTTCAGCAAATGTATAGTTTTAGCTCCAAACAGATATGTAGCATGTTCTATCTTAAATGTGCAGCTCTAGGATGCAATTTAACAATTTCTGTCTCTTTTAGCAAATGTCTCGTTTATGTGAAATACGCATATGTAGCATGTCCTAGCTTAAATGTGCAGCTCTAGGATGCAATTTAACCATGTAATTGTCTCTTTCAGCAAATGTCTAGTTTTAGCTCCAAACAGATATGTAGCATGTCCTAGCTTAAATGTGCAGCTCTAGGATGCAATTTAACCATGTAATTGTCTCTTTCAGCAAATGTCTAGTTTTAGCTCCAAACAGATATGTAGCATGTCCTAGCTTAAATGTGCAGCTCTAGAATGCAATTTAACCATTTAATTGTCTCTTTCAGCAAATGTCTAGTTTTAGCTCCAAACAGATATGTATCATGTCCTAGCTTAAATGTGCAGCTTTAGGATGCAATTTAACCATTTCTGTCTCTTGTAGCAAATGTCTCGCTTTTGCAAAATATGCATAAGTAGCATGTCCTAGCTTAAATGTGCAGCTCTAGGATGCAATTTAACCATTTCTTTCTCTTTTAGCAAATGTATATTTTAGTCGATTTTCGTGTACACAAATGAATTGTATTTTAATATAATAGTTTTAAAGATATTTTTAATATTTTACATTTAGTTATGTTCATTATTTATAGGTGATTCGGGTTACATGAGCCAGCCTTGGCTCATTATGCCATTGCATAACCCCACATACGAGGCCCAGGAGCGCTACAATCGGGCGCACAAGCGGACTAGGGCTGTAGTGGAGAGGATGTTTTGGCTCCTCAAAATGCAATTAAGATGCCTGGACAGGTCTGGAGGAGCCCTCCAATGCAGCCCTAGTAAGGTGGCAAAGATCGTTATAGCCTGCAGCGACCTGCATAACAATGCTCAGCGGGCTCGGATGCTGCAGGCCGTCCAGGCGCCCCGAGACCTCCTCCAAGATGAGGAGGATGACCCTGTTCTAGAGGGGCCATTCTGGGACGAGGGGCTCAATGTCAGAGACAACATCATCAACCGCCACTTCAGACGGTAAATACTAGAAGTTATATAGGAGCATTGCGAATATGTGTGAATTTTAGGGAAATGAGAAGTAGAGAATTGTGCAAACATATTAGGATTGTTCCACAAATGATTATCAAATTTTAATTTAGATATTTTTATTATCATAGGTAATTTAGACATCAGATGATTCTGGCATTGGCTCCTGTAATGACTTTGCCACCTAATTTTCAAAGACAACATCATATGGTAAGTATATACAATGTATGGACTGGGAGGGTGGTGGATTTTGCACAATGATCCATCATATGGCATACAATTTTAAATGTAGTATTTAGTTTACACATTACTAGATTTTTAGATAATCCGAAAGGGATACTCTAGCAATACTATGTGATTATAAATCATACATCAGTGGTTAGGTTTGCACAATGTATGACTCAGCTTCACACTTGATTGATAGAACATAAAACAAGCTTATACACATGCTTAGTAAGCTATTGATAAAAATAGTTTAAGAAATGTTTGGGGGGATGCAGAACCAAGTCACACATTTGTATTAATGATTTTATTTACACTTAATCTTCAATTAGGGAGATTACTTAATCTACAGACTGAAAGTGATGAATTCCAGACTGAAAGTGAAGAATCCCATACTGAAAGTAAAGAATCCCATACTGAAAGTGAAGAATTCCATACTGAAAGTGAAGAATACCAATGTGATCATGTCTGTGGCATTGTCTTTCAACTGTGTTGACTTTGAAAAACATACTAACACACATTCACATGGTAAGGGGCAGCAAATCTCTGGAACAAGACTGGGGATGCAGGATGTATCTTATGGGAGACACTTATGGGGTGTTTTTTTTTTCAAAATTTTAGATGGTATTTCACAATCCTCTATTTTGAAAATGATGAATATGACACCTAATGAAGATAAACTGATATTTTGAAGAGAATTGCCTTTCAAAGACCATACATCCAGGTTAGTTTGCACAATGCATGCTATGTACAAATCATAGGAGGAAGAATGTTCAAAGAATTCAGTATATACATGTCCTATTTTAGAATATGTTTATTTTATATACATTACCCCTACTTTGTACTAGAGAGCATTCAGATTCTGACCAATCAAACAAAGGGATACATTTTTATTTTTTTTAAATTTTATTTATATCCAACAATGTGTACAAACATACATATTCTACATCTCTACGCCACGCAGGGCTGAACAATGAGTGAAATACAAAAGGGTAAGTAAAGCCCAAACAGGGTAATGTTAGCCTTATAAGAATTATGCAGATGCAGAGCCGTCAGCTTTCAATTGTCGATTAAATGGTTACCTTTTGTGGAGTACTCGCACACAACGTTGGGGTTTTTTATTTTCAACCTAACAAACTAAATAACAATAAACTAACTAAAATAAAACAAAAGGACAAAAACCACCATATAACCCACACCCATATAACCCTTACCTCCCCCCACTAAAAGTATGGAAATATACGTCATCCTGCAGAGCAAGTGGTTGTAATATCATAAGCTAAGACAGACAGGTACATGAGATAGTCAAACAACCCTACAAGTGCCTGCATAGCACCTACCTGCGTGTTATAGAAAGATATTGATTGAAAACCAGTCCGTGTGGGATAGGACCTGTTATACTATGGTTGATTATGAGTTGGGGCTGATCATAATAGACATGGTGTCAAGGGGAGAGGATGGGAGCCATGGGGGAGTTGGGGTGAGTACCTGCAATCCAGGCTGTAATGCCATTTTTGGGATGCAACTGTAAGGTTTGTTCTTAGTCTGGATTGGATGAGACTCTTAAGCGCTTGTGCTTAATTACCCAATAAGGAAAGATAGTCTTACTATGTAGTTGGATTCAATGAGATCTATTTATTTTTAGAATTATAAATACATACAATAAAATTTAAAACAATAGAAATTGATTCTTAAAACAAATCTAACTGGTTGGCCAACCATACAGTGTGAATAAAATGTTATAATATGTTTTCCAATCCCTGTTACTTAGTGTGTTATACAAACATATCTGTATATTTGAATTTTTGAATTTTGGTTTAATTGCAGATATTTTTTATGGATTTGATATAGTGGACTTGTGAAGAAGTATGGTATCCACAAAGAATATTCGCAATATTAATTCTTAATTACCATATTTACCATATTCGTTTGTTTAAAGCTGAACATACATAATTAAAATAGCGTCAATGGTATCAACAATATAATTAAAATAGCGTCAATGGTATCAACAATAGTAACAAATAATAAAAGTGAAACAAAAATAAAGTGATACAGTAAAAATCGTATAAGTTATGAAAGATAAAGTCTTTCTGCCGTGATCGTTAGAGTAATTGTTAATTGCTTTTTGTTAAAAGCGCTGTTGTTAAGTCCTCCGTGGGGATAGTATGTGCGGGCGTGCTGCAACACGTTTTTATCTAATTGCTATATATATTGCGATTATAAGTCACTGTTAAGTAGTTTTGGTTATCTGTCCTTCACATTAACTTCCTTAGTTGGTGTAGGTATAATAAATCTTACCCGTTGTTTCTTTTGGGATACTTTGTTTCTGGTCTAGTTTCTTTTTGTACCCAATTCAATCTTTACTGTGATGAATGTGGATCGGAAGCCGGGATAGCCACTGCCGGTGTTGTAGTGGTTTCAGTATGTCGAGTTGGTTTGTCTCTGCGATTACACACACTTGAAGAAGTAGATGCTGGGGTATTGTGGTAGTGTGCTTTAACCGTTAATCCTTTTGTCAGATGGCTGGGCTTTTTGCCTGGTTCAGGTTTTCAAAACCTCTTGAATTGTTGCGAATGTGTTCTGTTTAGATCCGTACTCTATTTGTTTCAGAGTATCCGATCTGCAGGTGTCCACAGGTTTCTTTAGGCCCAATTATTAGGTAAGGTATTTCAGTTGTTCTTGGCGGTCCTTTGAAAGGAGGACTAGGTGCTTTGAAGGTTGTTCTTGAACGCTTCAGAATATCTTTCAAGCGTATTTGTTGGTCCGTGGTTTGATGTAGTCTTGGCGGTCCACTTCGAAAGTGGACTATGAAAATGTTCAGTGTAGCAAGGAGTAGGCAACGCGTTTCAGCTGATTAATACAGCCTTTATCAAGCATATCCTTGCAGTTGTAAACAGTGGGTTTTTGTATTCTGTGATTTGATTCTATTGGATCCCCTAGGTAGTTGTATCTTTACAATCTGGTGATCCTATTGGTTGTTGTGTCGGTGCTTTTGATTGGTCATTCCTTAGCATGTGACCTATTAATGGTTCAGTTTATCACGGTGATGGGGGAATTTTCACTTATTTGTATCAGATGACCAAGTAAATGCATAAAACGTTATGAAACACTTCAGAACTTGCAATAACAGCAATCTAAAATATTTCAACTACACAGCTATACAAAAAATTAAACAAAATATAAGAGGTGGTAACCAGGCAAACAACCTACTTAAAAAAGAAGCAAAATGGATCTTCGAAATGCAAACCTTAAGACCAAAAGGTCTGAATATAGACTTCAGTCTAAACTGTTTCTTGAATACTTGAACCACAAAAAATCCTGCATGCCAACACCAAAAACCCAATCTGATAACAACACTTCATAAACAATTCAAAATTTCACCAAAAATTTAAAAAAATCGTTTTATAATACAATCCTTCAACAAAGGCTAAAAGAGAACAACCACTCCAAATTCGGAAGAGAAACCCAACAGGTTGATACACAACTAATAATAATGGATGTTCTATATCCTTGAACCAATACAATTGTAATGATGAATACCAAAAGATTAACCTGCTCTTCAACAAAAGATTATAAAAGAACAAACACTAAAAATAAATAAATTACAAAAATAGGAATAAAAATTCCAGAACCAATAATAATGCATGTTTTACCAAAAACCCAATCTGATAACAATACTTCATAAACAATTCAAAATTTCACCAAAAATTTTAAAAAATCGTTTTATGACACACTCCTTCAACAAAGGCTAAAAAAGAACAAACACTCCAAATTCGGAAGAGAAACCCAACAGGTTGATACACAACTAATAATAATGGATGTTCTATATCCTTGAACCAACACAATTGAAATGATGAATACCAAAAGATTAACCTGCTCTTCAACAAAAGATTATAAAAGAACGAACACTAAAAATAAATAAATTACAAAAATAGGAATAAAAATTCCAGAACCAATAATAATGCATCTGATAACAACACTTCATAAACAATTCAAAATTTCACCAAATTTTAAGAAATCGTTTTATGATACCCTCTTTCAACAAAGGCTAAAAGAGAACAAACACTCCAAATTCGGAAGAGAAACCCAACAGATTGATACACAACTATTAATAATGGATGTTTTATATCCTTGAACCAATACAATTGAAATGATGAATACCAAAAGATTAACCTGCTCTTCAACAAAAGATTATAAAAGAACGAACACTAAAAATAAATAAATTACAAAAATAGGAATAAAAATTCCAGAACCAATAATGCATGTTTCATATACTTGCACCAAAGCAATAATAATGGAAATAACGATTATTAATAAAAAAACTGCTTTTTAACAAACGATTACTAAAGATCAAACAAGAACACGCAAAATTGAAATTTCCCATTCCACTGTTATATTAAATTGCATCATCAAAACAAATGACTAAACCTCTAATTTACCAACCCTAGAATTGAACCAACAATAAAATATGAATTCTTGCACTAAAGGACTAAATAGAACATAATAAATATTCAAATTGGCATATACCAAAAACCTTATACTGACTCACAAACCCTGTAAGGACAGATTCTCTGACGTACAAAAACCAACCTTCAAAGCACCTAGTCCTCCTTTCAAAGGACCGCCAAGAACAACTGAAATACCTTACCTAATAATTGGGCCTAAAGAAACCTGTGGACACCTGCAGATCGGATACTCTGAAACAAATAGAGTACGGATCTAAACAGAACACATTCGCAACAATTCAAGAGGTTTTGAAAACCTGAACCAGGCAAAAAGCCCAGCCATCTGACAAAAGGATTAACGGTTAAAGCACACTACCACAATACCCCAGCATCTACTTCTTCAAGTGTGTGTAATCGCAGAGACAAACCAACTCGACATACTGAAACCACTACAACACCGGCAGTGGCTATCCCGGCTTCCGATCCACATTCATCACAGTAAAGATTGAATTGGGTACAAAAAGAAACTAGACCAGAAACAAAGTATCCCAAAAGAAACAACGGGTAAGATTTATTATACCTACACCAACTAAGGAAGTTAATGTGAAGGACAGATAACCAAAACTACTTAACAGTGACTTATAATCGCAATATATATAGCAATTAGATAAAAACGTGTTGCAGCACGCCCGCACATACTATCCCCACGGAGGACTTAACAACAGCGCTTTTAACAAAAAGCAATTAACAATTACTCTAACGATCACGGCAGAAAGACTTTATCTTTCATAACTTATACGATTTTTACTGTATCACTTTATTTTTGTTTCACTTTTATTATTTGTTACTATTGTTGATACCATTGACGCTATTTTAATTATATTGTTGATACCATTGACGCTATTTTAATTATGTATGTTCAGCTTTAAACAAACGAATATGGTAAATATGGTAATTAAGAATTAATATTGCGAATATTCTTTGTGGATACCATACTTCTTCACAAGTCCACTATATCAAATCCATAAAAAATATCTGCAATTAAACCAAAATTCAAAAATTCAAATATACAGATATGTTTGTATAACACACTAAGTAACAGGGATTGGAAAACATATTATAACATTTTATTCACACTGTATGGTTGGCCAACCAGTTAGATTTGTTTTAAGAATCAATTTCTATTGTTTTAAATTTTATTGTATGTATTTATAATTCTAAAAATAAATAGATCTCATTGAATCCAACTACATAGTAAGACTATCTTTCCTTATTGGGTAATTAAGCACAAGCGCTTAAGAGTCTCATCCAATCCAGATTTTACCCCCACTTTGAAGTTTGTGAGATTACTTCTTCGAGACTCCCTAGCTTTTACCCCCACAGCGCATAGTTTATTAACCCAACACACCAAGGTTTGTTCTTAGACCAGGTGTTGTAAAATAATGTTATCAAGATTAAGAGGGTAGTACACAATAGGGTTGTCCCTTCATATATGCAAGAGGTACCAAAAGAGATGACACTGAAAGTGTAGATTAATTAAAGTAACATGTTTTCCAAGCGGTAATGCTGTATAAATAAAGAGTATTTTTGTTGAATCAAGTATATAAATAGGCACAGGGTGGGATGATAGCACTTGAACCTACCCTGCATGTTATCACTATTAAATAGGCTTCCATAAATAAGATAAACCTATAGGTGTGGAAATCATGTGAATAACTCCATCACCATAGTTGGTAGTAGGGAGGCGGGCCATGCCTCTGTACACACCCGATAGCCAAGAAGATCATTAATACCTAAGTATACTAGATACGAATTAAAGAAGGTTATAAAGCTGTAATCAGAAAAGCTAATAGATCTCTGCAACATGTACAGACAATGCAGTTATAATTTAAAATGGTGTGTATAGCAGTTTACATGAGGGAGAGTCCCTCTATGACAATACATTCTAATAGCTGTGTAGTAAGATCTTGCTACATACTAGCTCAACCACCTACTGAAACCAGGGAGAGATTGAGCCGTCATAAACCTCAGTCATTACACAGGAGTAGTTGTTATGGCAGACATGAAGGAAATTTGCTATGTATTATATGCTCAATGATGTGCATGGTAAGGGCAGATACTTAACATTAACCCCTAAGATAGATATCCATTCAGTACGATCTGTTTAAAGACCTCAGTGGGAGGCATAATCAAGGCATACATGAGATAAAATAAAATTAAAACCCAACTAGTAAAGCTAAATTTAGAACATATGTACAACAACATCATATAACAAAGTCGGATGTAACAAGCCGGGAGATCTGCTGGCTGACATACATAATGACACAATCATCATATCTGCTTGTTGGTTACGTTCAGTTTACAGACTTGTCAGTGAGCATAAGTGTTCCAAAATGCCTGCAAGGACAAGGAGAGCAGTAAGCTCTGTTTTGTTGATGACACGGCAACTCAGACAACCCCCTTCCTGAGTCCCGATGTAGATGCAGCTCCCGATAACAGTAAGAGTCCCATATTAAATGGTTTCGGAGTAAAAAGCCATGTTCTGCATAACCGAACAATATATACAGGAATATTAAAGTGCGCCATTCCAAGCATATCTGACTTCAATTAATATTGTGCAGGGCGATGTGCGATACACATAACCAGGCTAGGAAAGCAAACACTCTCTAAAAGTAGGGAATATTACAGAGTGCTATATACATGAGGAATCTAAATTATCCCGGGTGTGGGAAGATACCTAAACACACTGACCATGTCACAGTTTTATAGGGGAGATGTAACACCTGCCACTGATTATAGTAGTAAGAGAACATTCAGAGATGTCATATTGTAAAGCGTCACTAGTAAGAGAATGCTCCAGCTTTAAGACATTTATTCTCGTGGTGTCTACTAGGAGGTATTATTCGGCACTGATAAATAAATACTGAGTCAATATGCCTAAGAGAGCAGCGTATGTGACAGGTTTAAGTAGCTTAGTGTACCCAGGGTAGTATTCAGATGAGTGTAAAGCGCAACAAATGACATGAAATAAAAGTAAAACTGCACACAAAGCAAATCACCGTTTAAATTATTTACACAGGAGTTAGCTGCAGGTGCTACAATACACAAGAAGGGATGTCTTAATCCTGTGTAGTTTTCTCTTGTTGATCCCTGGTGTAAGAGTAAAAAAGGAGTAAGAGTCAGCCAACACCCGTAACTAAGCGGTTCTTACACTGCCTCCACCACCCTGCAGAACTCTCATTCACGATGTCAGGCATATTATCTCTCAGGCTTGTGATCAAATATGTAGTGAGCCTGATTTCTAGTCCATATTTGTAGCTATCATGTCGGTCCTCCGGTGCAGTGGTGAGGGTACCCGGAGCGACAGAAGACTCGGCTGGAGTAACAGCAGAGTAAACGGGGTTGTAGGCAGCCTCTTTTCCAAAGCCTAGGCTAAGATCTGCAGCTGAAGCCGAGGCAGTAGTCAGACGAGCCATATGGGGAAGCGGTGAGCTGTACTTTAGATAAACAGTCGGCTCTATGGTGCAACCCGACCAGATCTCTTGGATATCAAGCTCTGGAGCTGAGATCAACAGTGGGCGGGTCAACAGAGGCGTCGGCAGGCTCTCTTCTGGTCCAGTTTTCGATTCTATAATGGATTCCACTAGGTGTATAGCAGGAGAGACTGTTCCGCTTACCGATAGGTGTGGGGCCTTGTGGCTGTCATTAAGAAACATGGATGTGGCGACAGCTCTTTCCAGGGATCACGATAAGAGGGGTCCCTCTACATCTGGCGTTGTACGCCGATGACATGCTACTATTTGTCGACACACCAGCCGTCCATATACCACACATATTGCACATGATTGCGAACTTCGGTACCTTTTTGGGATATCAAATAAACACCTCAAAGTCAGAGATACTGTGGCTGCATAGACATACGACCTCTGCGCAAAGCTATCCCTTCGTGGAAGTCTCAGAGGGGCTAACCTACCTTGGCATCAAACTCCACAGAGATCCCTCTAAGATGTATGATCTCAACATATCACATAAATGTTCAGAGTTGGCCTCTCAGCTAATGAACTGGCCTAACCTCCCTCTGGGCTTGTCGGGTCGTATTGGCTTGATCACGATGACAATACTGCCCAAAATTTTATATCCACTGCTTATGCTACCGTTTCTGATGTCCAGAAGGGACCTGAAGATGTTCTCGCGTGCCATGTCGCGATTTATCTGGAAGGGAGGTAAATCCAGAATAGCAGCGGACAAATTACATCTCCCATACTTGGGAGGAGGTTTGGGTTTGCCAAATCTCAAGTTATACAACTGGGCGGCCTTAGCCAGATTGGTCACCGACTGGCAGATGAATACGAAACATTTCACTGACATGGCGCTTGAAGAGGCGATCGTTGCGCCTCTGGCGCCAGCTTATCTCCCCTATGCAAGAATAGCATCTCTACCACCTATAATTACCAACAGTGTACTATACCGTGACCCACTGAAGGCGTGGCAGCTGATTCACAAATTCCTAAAAATAGATAGCCCCCCCAAGGTATATACCTATCCGTGGGAACGCAGACTTCCCAGCAGGTGATGAGCATGCACCATTCCGCATATGGGAAACCCTTGGTATCAGGACAGTGGGAGACATCCTGGACCCATTGCTCCACACAATACGCTCTTTCCAGGAGCTAAAGACGAAATACCAGCTCCCGAATCAACATTTTTATGCTTACCTTCAGTTGAGGCATTATGTGATGTCTCTGCAAGCATCTCATGACAGCTTCTGGGACAAATCACCCTTCACTATCGCCCAGACATTGTTTCTAGTGGGGCGGTTCTCTCTCACACATTTCTACACACGACTAATAAAACATACTGAGGCTACCATACAAACTAACATGCTGACAAGACTAGCTACAGACATCCCTATTGAGGTGTCGGTACAAGATTTGAAAGACAGCCTAGGCAGCACAAAACAAGCAACTCTCGCAATAACTTACAGGGAGGCCCAGACTAGACTATTGCACAAGGACTATACAGGGAGTGCAGAATTATTAGGCAAGTTGTATTTTTGAGGATTAATTTTATTATTGAACAACAACCATGTTCTCAATGAACCCAAAAAACTAATTAATATCAAAGCTGAATAGTTTTGGAAGTAGTTTTTAGTTTGTTTTTAGTTATAGCTATTTTAGGGGATATCTGTGTGTGCAGGTGACTATTACTGTGCATAATTATTAGGCAACTTAACAAAAAACAAATATATACCCATTTCAATTATTTATTTTTACCAGTGAAACCAATATAACATCTCAACATTCACAAATATACATTTCTGACATTCAAAAACAAAACAAAAACAAATCAGTGACTAATATAGCCACCTTTCTTTGCAAGGACACTCAAAAGCCTGCCATCCATGGATTCTGTCAGTGTTTTGATCTGTTCACCATCAACATTGCGTGCAGCAGCAACCACAGCCTCCCAGACACTGTTCAGAGAGGTGTACTGTTTTCCCTTCTTGTAAATCTCACATTTGATGATGGACCACAGGTTCTCAATGGGGTTCAGATCAGGTGAACAAGGAGGCCATGTCATTAGATTTTCTTCTTTTATACCCTTTCTTGCCAGCCACGCTGTGGAGTACTTGGACGCGTGTGATGGAGCATTGTCCTGCATGAAAATCATGTTTTTCTTGAAGGATGCAGACTTCTTCCTGTACCACTGCTTGAAGAAGGTGTCTTCCAGAAACTGGCAGTAGGACTGGGAGTTGAGCTTGACTCCATCCTCAACCCGAAAAGGCCCCACAAGCTCATCTTTGATGATACCAGCCCAAACCAGTACTCCACCTCCACCTTGCTGGCGTCTGAGTCGGACTGGAGCTCTCTGCCCTTTACCAATCCAGCCACGGGCCCATCCATCTGGCCCATCAAGACTCACTCTCATTTCATCAGTCCATAAAACCTTAGAAAAATCAGTCTTGAGATATTTCTTGGCCCAGTCTTGACGTTTCAGCTTGTGTGTCTTGTTCAGTGGTGGTCGTCTTTCAGCCTTTCTTACCTTGGCCATGTCTCTGAGTATTGCACACCTTGTGCTTTTGGGCACTCCAGTGATGTTGCAGCTCTGAAATATGGCCAAACTGGTGGCAAGTGGCATCTTGGCAGCTGCACGCTTGACTTTTCTCAGTTCATGGGCAGTTATTTTGCGCCTTGATTTTTCCACACGCTTCTTGCGACCCTGTTGACTATTTTGAATGAAACGCTTGATTGTTCGATGATCACGCTTCAGAAGCTTTGCAATTTTAAGAGTGCTGCACCCCTCTGCAAGATATCTCACTATTTTTGACTTTTCTGAGCCTGTCAAGTCCTTCTATTGACCCATTTTGCCAAAGGAAAGGAAGTTGCCTTATAATTATGCACACCTGATATAGGGTGTTGATGTAATTAGACCACACCCCTTCTCATTACAGAGATGCACATCACCTAATATGCTTAATTGGTAGTAGGCTTTCGAGCCTATACAGCTTGGAGTAAGACAACATGCATAAAGAGGATGATGTGGTCAAAATACTCATTTGCCTAATAATTCTGCACTGCCTGTATTACTCCCAATACATTAGCAAAATGGAACAACTCACACCCCAACCAATGTATTAAGTGCAGCAGTGCAGCCCCCTCTTTTTTGCACTACTTCTATGCCTGTCCAGCGGTCAGACGTTTTTGGGGACATTTCCAATACTGGGTAAAAATCACCCTTAAGGTTGAAATAGAGCTCACTACGGCCGAAATATATCTCTTCAAGTGGGGAGATACACACCAACGGCATCACAGTATACTTACGATGTGCACCATACTAGCAAGGCACTGTATCCTGACAAGATGGATATCTAAACATCCCCCAACAATAGCACAATTTAAACACTTAGGCCTAGATTTAGAGTTTGGCGGTAGCCGTGAAAACCAGCGTTAGAGGCTCCTAATGCTGGTTTTAGGCTACCGCCGGTATTTGGAGTCAGTCAGGAAAGGGTCTAATGCTCACTTTGCAGCCGCAACTTTTCCATACCACAGATCCCCTTACGTTAATTGCGTATCCTATCTTTTCAATGGGATCTTTCTAACTCCGGTATTTAGAGTCGTGTCTGAAGTGAGCGTTAGAATTCTAACGACAAAACTCCAGCCGCAGAAAAAAGTCAGTAGTTAAGAGCTTTATGGGCTAACGCCGGTTTATGAAGCTCTTAACTACTGTGCTCTAAAGTACACTAGCACCCATAAACTACCTATGTACCCCTAAACCGAGGTCCCCCCACATCGCCGCCACTCAATTAAAATTTTTTAACCCCTAATCTGCCGACCGCCACCTACGTTATACTTATGTACCCCTAATCTGCTGCCCCTAACACCGCCGTCCCCTATATTATATTTATTAACCCCTAACCTGCCCCCCACAACGTCGCCGCCAGCTACCTACAATAATTAACCCCTAATCTGCCGACCGCCACCTACGTTATCCTTATGTACCCCTAATCTGCTACCCCTAACACCGCCAACCCCTATATTATATTTATTAACCCCTAATCTGCCCCCCTCAACGTCGCCTCCACCTGCCTACACTTATTAACCCCTAATCTGCCGAGCGGACAGCACCGCTACTATAATAAAGTTATTAACCCCTAATCCGCCTCACTCCCGCCTCAATAACCCTATAATAAATAGTATTAACCCCTAATCTGCCCTCCCTAACATCGCCGACACCTAACTTCAAGTATTAACCCCTAATCTGCCGACTGGAGCTCACCGCTATTCTAATAAATTTATTAACCCCTAAAGCTAAGTCTAACCCTAACACTAACACCCCCCTAAGTTAAATATAATTTAAATCTAACGAAATAAATTAACTTTTATTAAATAAATTATTCCTATTTAAAGCTAAATACTTACCTGTAAAATAAACCCTAATATAACTACAATATAAATTATAATTATATTATAGCTATTTTAGGATTTATACTTATTTTACAGGTAACTTTGTATTTATTTTAACCAGGTACAATAGCCATTAAATAGTTAAGAACTATTTAATAGCTAAAATAGTTAAAATAATTACAAAATTACCTGTAAAATAAATCCTAACCTAAGTTACAATTAAACCTAACACTACACTATCAATAAATTAATCAAATAAAATACCTACAATTATCTACAATTAAACCTAACACTACACTATCAATAAATTAATTAAATACAATTCCTACAAATAAATACAATTAAATAAACTAACTAAAGTACAAAAAATAAAAAAGAACTAAGTTACAAAAAATAAAATAATATTTACAAACATTAGAAAAAATTACAACAATTTTAAACTAATTACACCTACTCTAAGCCCCCTAATAAAATAACAAAGACCCCCAAAATAAAAAAATGCCCTACCCTATTCTAAATTACAAAAGTTCAAAGCTCTTTTACCTTACCAGCCCTGAACAGGGCCGTTTGCGGGGTATGCCCCAAAGAATTCATCTCTTTTGCCTGTAAAAAAACACATACAATACCTAAGCCCCTGAAGATCTTCCTACCTTATCTTCACCTCGCCGGGTATCACACCGATCGGTCCTGGCTCCAAAATCTTCATCCAACCCAAGCGGGGGCTAGACATCCATCATCCGGCGGCTGAAGAGGTCCAGAAGAGGCTCCAAAATCTTCATCCTATCCGGGAAGAAGAGGCGATCCAGACCGGCAACCATCTTGATCCAAGCGGCATCTTCTATCTTCATCCGATGAGGACCGGCTCCATCATGAAGACCTCCAGCGCGGATCAATCTTCTTCCGACGACGTCCAACTGAAGAATGACGGTTCCTTTAAGGGACATCATCCAAGATGGCGTCCCTCGAATTCCGATTGGCTGATAGGATTCTATCAGCCAATCGGAATTAAGGTAGGAATCAGCCAATCAGAATCAAGTTCAATCCGATTGGCTGATCCGATCAGCCAATCAGATTGAGCTCGCATTCTATTGGCTGATCGGAACAGCCAATAGAATGCAAGCTCAATCTGATTGGCTGATCGGATCAGCCAATCGGATTGAACTTGAATCTGATTGGCTGATTCCATCAGCCAATCAGATTTTTCCTACCTTAATTCTGATTGGCTGATAGAATCCTATCAGCCAATCGGAATTTGAGGGACGCCATCTTGGATGACGTCCCTTAAAGGAACCGTCATTCTTCAGTTGGACGTCGTCGGAAGAAGATTGATCCGCGCTGGAGGTCTTCACGATGGAGCCGGTCCTCATCGGATGAAGATAGAAGATGCCGCTTGGATCAAGATGGTTGCCGGTCTGGATCGCCTCTTCTTCCCGGATAGGATGAAGATTTTGGAGCCTCTTCTGGACCTCTTCCGCCGCCGGATGATGGATGTCTAGCCCCCGCTTGGGTTGGATGAAGATTTTGGAGCCAGGACCGATCAGTGTGATACCCGGCGAGGTGAAGATAAGGTAGGAAGATCTTCAGGGGCTTAGTGTTAGGTTTATTTAAGGGGGGTTTGGGTTAGATTAGGGGTATGTGGGTGGTGGGTTGTAATGTTGGGGGGTGGGTATTGTATGTGTTTTTTTGCAGGCAAAAGAGCTGAATTCTTTGGGGCATGCCCCGCAAAGGGCCCTGTTCAGGGCTGGTAAGGTAAAAGAGCTTTGAACTTTTGTAATTTAGAATAGGGTAGGGCATTTTTTTATTTTGGGGGTCTTTGTTATTTTATTAGGGGGCTTAGAGTAGGTGTAATTAGTTTAAAATTGTTGCAATTTTTTTCTAATGTTTGTAAATATTTTTTTATTTTTTGTAACTTAGTTCTTTTTTATTTTTTGTACTTTAGTTAGTTTATTTAATTGTATTTATTTGTAGGAATTGTATTTAATTAATTTATTGATAGTGTAGTGTTAGGTTTAATTGTAGATAATTGTAGGTATTTTATTTAATTAATTTATTCATAGTGTAGTGTTAGGTTTAATCGTAACTTAGGTTAGGATTTATTTTACAGGTAATTTTGTAATTATTTTAACTATTTTAGCTATTAAATAGTTATTAACTATTTAATAGCTATTGTACCTGGTTAAAATAAATACAAAGTTACCTGTAAAATAAATATAAATCCTAAAATAGCTATAATATAATTATAATTTATATTGTAGCTATATTAGGGTTTATTTTACAGGTAAGTATTTAGCTTTAAATAGGAATAATTTATTTAATAAGAGTTAATTTATTTTGTTAGATTTAAATTATATTTAATTTAGGGGGGTGTTAGGGTTAAAGTTAGACTTAGCTTTAGGGGTTAATAAATTTATTAGAGTAGCGGTGAGCTCCTGTCGGCAGATTAGGGGTTAATACTTGAAGTTAGGTGTCGGCAATGTTAGGGAGGGCAGATTAGGGGTTAATACTATTTATTATAGGGTTATTGAGGCAGGAGTGAGGCGGATTAGGGGTTAATACATTTATTATAGTAGCGCTCAGGTCCGGTCGGTAGATTAGGGGTTAATAAGTGTAGTTAGGCGGAGGCGACGTTGGGGGCGGCAGATTAGGGGTTAATAAATATAATATAGGGGTCGGCGATGTTAGGGCAGCAGATTAGGGGTACATAGGGATAATGTAGGTGGCGGGGGTGTACGGAGCGGCAGATTAGGGGTTAAAAATAATATGCAGGGGTCAGCGATAGCGGGGACGGCAGTTTAGGGGTTAATAAGTGTAAGGTTAGGGGTGTTTAGACTCGGGGTACATGTTAGAGTGTTAGGTGCAGACGTAGGAAGTGTTTCCCCATAGGAAACAATGGGGCTGCGTTAGGAGCTGAACGCGGCTTTTTTGCAGGTGTTAGGTTTTTTTTCAGCTCAAACAGCCCCATTGTTTCCTAAGGGGGAATCGTGCACAAGCACGTTTTTGAAGCTGGCCGCGTCCGTAAGCAACTCTGGTATCGAGAGTTGCAGTGGCGGTAAATATGCCTTACGCTCCCTTTTTGGAGCCTAACGCAGCCATTCTGTGAACTCTCAATACCAGAGGTATTTAAAAGGTGCGGCCAGAAAAAAGCCAGCGTTAGCTACGCGGGTCGTTACCGACAAAACTCTAAATCTAGGCGTTACTGATTAAACAACTTTACATAGAACAATACGACGTGAGGTTAGATGTGACCCGACGATTGAGGCCCTTCTGGAAAAAATGGTGCCTTCTTATTAATACGTTCCACATAGATCTGAAACAGCAGATCATGAGATCATTTCTCCAGTCGGAGGTAATGCCCCAGCTTAATCTTAACTTTAATCTCAGTGAGACTGACCATTCTTTGGAAGACCAAAGGGATGCCCTCAATACTACCAAATACCCGACTGAGGAAATGCTTTTCTAGGCAACGGGATCCAACCTCCCCTTCCCCCCTTTTTTTTTTTCTCTCTCTGTCTTTTCCCCCTTCCCTCCCCCCGCTTCCCTTCCCTGTCCCGAACCCCACCCTATTATTATAATGTTAGTATGTTACAGTTACTGTTATTGTTATATGTAATGTTATAAAGTTATTTATAAAATGGAGACAGATGTGGCATACAAAGTTTGCTGGACGGACTCTACTGCACCACTGTATCACAGGTCACAACTTATAAAGACACTATTTAGCCCTCACTTTTCATGGACTAATCTGGGCACTTGGCACTGACAAGCCATCTGCAGAGTTGTAATCAATATGGATGCATAATACTATTGCAATTTCTATGTTATCTATTGTAATGCCTGATTTTCTGTTGTGTCATATTTGTTTCCAGTAATAAAAAAGAATTAAAAAAAAAAAAAAAAAAAGAAACATGGATGTGACAGTTCTTGTAATGGGCTCGGTGGCTGGCCTCTCCTGTTGACCAGATTGCGTCTCAGTTGACAGCATAGCGCACAAGTCAGCGCAGGAATGCAAGAGCCTCTCTAGCTTAGGCAAGAACGCAGCTTGTAGTTCCGCTAGAATAAAGGAGCCAGCAGAGCCTTCTCTGGCGATGAAGATAACCAATGTAAATAAACAGGAACTTTGTTAAGAAACAGGAACTTTGTTATATGTATATACAGTGTGGCGGTAGTATTCCTGCCACGATGCCCGACGGCTTTATTCTTTAAAATGACGTTCCGGGGTAGAAGAGCTGTTATTCCTTCTGTCTGCCAAGTTTACCCGGACAGCTTGCCTGTCAAGGGAGATGCAGATGGCGTGGATAAGTGGCAGCAATATTAGAGTTAGGAGTAGTTTCCTTCAGAGCTGTTGAAGTTTGCAGCCATCTTGTAGAGCCGCCCACCGGAAGTCACAAAGGGATACATTTTATAGTTGACATTTAGGTATATTATTATTTTAATGGACATGAAATATTACATTCAATTATGTCCCTCATACAATAGAATAATTTTATATTTTTCAAATTTGATATGCATTATTTTGTCTAATTGTAAATGCTAATATGTGTAATTAAAATATTGATTAGGGGGCGGAGCCAAGCGCAGTGGAAGATGGCAGCTTAAGTGAGGAGCTCTGCATAACAATTGCAAACATAGATCCTAAAACATAATACCACAAAGTATGATTGTGCTCAAAGGCTGAGAAGTGGATGTCTGAATCTGTCAGTTATGTGGAGTTATCAAGCATATATCTATTTTTAAGACGGAGCCCGGTGATCTGCTCATTTTTTTGATCTGCACTGGCCTGAAAATACCTGGCTACGCCACAGCAACATATTCAGCGACGGCCTAGCATACATTGTAATCTTCACCACCCAAGAGAAGAAATATCTAGGAGGATTTTACAGCGTATCTCTTTAAGAGTGATAAAGTTACCCTGGTCCTGTATACAAACATTTACCCCACCGAAAATAGAGTGACGCTAACTCTGGAGATTCAAGAAAGAATTGGAAAATTTTATTCTAACATGGAGTCTGCTGCCAAGGCCCTCATAAACCTACTATCACTCAAGATGGATTGTTACTATACTTCCCTGACTCAGGCCCTGAGAGCAGATCATAATGATGACCTGAAGGGGGTAGATATACAAGAGCCAGCCTTGCTCCCGGGGACTCAGTCAGGAAAACTAGGGGGAGGTCTTGATACCGGAACGGACGAGCATGCTGATCTGAACGCATTGTTTCAAGAGTGCAGAGAACCTTAACTGAGTGCTTCACCCAGCAGCCATGCAACATCTATGCTCAGCTCCCACGAGATGCGATCGGTTGAGAGGGGGCTTGAGATGAACTATTTCCCGAAACGCTCGGTGAAGCCACAGACAGCTGATACATGTCTCCACCGCGGCCGGGCTGGGACTGTGTTGGCCTGCTACATGAGCCTCTTCATGGATCCTATTGATTTCGTTTCTGATGCCAGGCTCTTTACAAGCGCTTCTATAGACTTTGACGGTCAAGACCAAGGCGCTTTTCACCACAGCCCTTTCGGAGGCACCATTGAGGATACAAGTGCGGCTTGGGTTTTAGAAAGAGAGCTCCGCTCCAACAGTCTCCCGGGTAACATACAGCTAATGGAAAATGACCCCAGACTGTTAAGTCAGGAGTTCCGTGTCAGATATGCTGTTTCGGCTTATAGATTGGGTTATTTGAGAGGCCAGAAGCTGCGGGCAGTTGAGATGTCTACTTCCCGCATCACTGAAACTGGAATCGGTTAGATGCATGGTGCAAGTCTCTCTGAATTCTGAGTTGTTCTATCAACTTGGATCTCTAAACCTGACTTATTACCTTGCTAGAAGAGTTATTATCAATTAGATAGATTCTTTCCTGACTTTGGACTTGTATTTGTTGAACTACTATGATGCTAGTAACTAATTGGTATGCATATCTACTATTGTGTTCTAGCTCTCAGGTTGTACATACTTTCTCCCCTATACTAATATTTACTTAGTATAAGATAGTGTATGGTATCCATTTAAAAGTTAATAGATTATTGCATCTTACCTATATGTCTATACTGTTATACTTACATATATTGATGTGTGTGCACCTCTCATATGCTAAACCACTGTACTCTTGGTCTCCCTCAGCCAGCGGGGGAGATAAGAGCTCGCTTGAGATGATAGGCGGGTTGTTTAACCATTTATCTCTGTACATTATGTAGCCACTATATATCAATTATGGTACTTATCTTATCTAAGCTTAAGCTATTGTAAAAGGGAACTATGCTATTGTAGGTGAGATGTCTGGATTAATTTGATACTAATTTAGAACTGCTATTCTAATATGTAGGGTCAGCTTATATAAAGCAATAAATATAATACGGCTCATTTAGAATTTAGGTGCAGAGTGTGTATGGTAACATGATGTATACAGTTATACCTAATGTCATTTCAGAGAGACGTTGGTAATTATCCCGCTCCACCCAACCTGGTGAGTCTTATTATGCGGTATTAATTTGCTACCTCCCACCTAGTTTCTATTATTATTGATCACCTCCCCCCCTCCTATATTCACCCAATTTGGTGAACTCTTCAGCGGTTTTAACCCGCTCCGCAATGCTATTTTTCCCCGTCACTACTGTAAGCCCTGTTGGGTACAAGAGTTACCTTATATTTCATGGGAGGAAATTAGTATTATAAACTGTTCAATGTTGGAACCTCTCAGTTAAGAGAATTTGTTATCGTGTATATAGTACAATTTAAAGTATCATTCTATCAGGTATTATTTCATGATAAAGAGGTATTTATATGACATATATATAATAAAAACCGTAAGGTATCACTGCAAAACCAGCAATACTAACAATTTAGGCAGCAGTTGAAACATGTTCTGTATCAGCAGTCCTAGGAAAAGTTGTTTAGGGTCTCCACATGATATGTGACTTTTCTAGTTTGAGCTTTTATATTTAGAGAGCAATAAGATCCAGAAATTGTATTTTTAGGAATATGACATGTAAACTTGGAGGATACCCTCGTACTTTTATTGGCTAATTTCAACAAATGTTTCTTTCCATACTATGGCGGTCACATATATGATTGCATGTTGTGTCTGTTACAGTACTAAATACCTTAATAAAAAAAACTTTGATTAGTAAAAACAAAATATTGATTAGACAAATGTATGTGATTATTTGCAAATTATGGATGGATATAGATTTCAAGTCTGAACCTGTTTTTAATATCAAGACAAACAGTACATATTAGAGCATAGACAGAAGATGAATTTTCAATTATTAGATTTACGGAATATTTTAAGTCATGTGTTCATAAAATAACCTAAATGACTAATGTTTGGAATATGTCTTCTTTCTTTTTCAGATTTTCATTTTTGATGAATTCCAATTTTTTTTTTTTTATTAAATAAATTTATTTGCATACAATATTTTTCCTTTTTATTTTATTTAAATACATATTATTTGAGACACCTCTATCACAGTAAGATAAGAAGAAATAGATCCATCTAATATTCTGACATGTAAACAAAATATTAGTCACATGACTGTTAAATATCCATTTTTCTAGCACATGCCTGATATCAAATAGACTCATTTAGATTAATTTATATAATGTAAATATATCTACACAGCTTAAGCAGATAATGTAAAAGTCAAGTATCCTACAAAATTTAAGGTGGTGTTAGATACAGCCATCTATGATTTGATTGTGTGATTTATAGATGTTAAAATCATAAAATGTTTATGACGAGGATATGTAGTATAGATTATACATAAAAACTTTGATCATTTCACTTTTAAGAAATTAAAGGTTTTAAACTACACTGTCACTTTAATGAAGAAGTTAATGTTATATTTACTTTCTTATCTCTATAATCTTTCTTAGGTATCCAAAAACATTATTTAAATAAATATAGGTTATTATACTTTAATTCTTAGCAAGGTAATATATTTGAAGTGATCTTTAAAAAAATGTAAGTTAATTTCACATTTCTACAAAACTAGTTATTGTATGCCATATTGATGACTTTTCAATATAGTGGAGTCATTTGAAGGGTCAGTTAACTATAGATATATCAAAATATGCCATATTGATGACTTTTCAATATAGTGGAGTCATTTGAAGGGTCAGTTAACTATAGATATATCAAAATAGAATTTCGAACGATTATACTCTTTACCTGTTGGATAGATATCACATATCTATAGGTATTTCTGTTACCCTTTATTTTAGTTTATGTAGCCAATGTTAACTCCCCATATTCATAATGGTTTGTACTTAAAGGGACATTAAACACAACATTTTATTTCATGATTCAGACAGAGAATACAATTTTAAACAACATTCAAATGTAATTCTATTATCTAATTATATTCATTCTTTAGATAACCTTTGTTAAAGAAATAGCAACGTACATGGGTTAGCCAATTACATAAGGCATCTATGTGCAGCCACCAATAAGCAGCACCTGAGCCTATCTCGATATGCTTTTCAGGAAAGAATATCAAGAGATAAAAACTAATGAGATACTAGAAATAAATATTTCAACATTGTATTATCCATCTAAATCATGAAAGTAAATATTCTTGTTTAATATCCCTTTAAGGTAAAGCTGTATAAATACAGCCATTGTAAGATATTTCATTCACAGTGGGGCATACAATACATAAGGTAATACAAATATGCTTTATTCTCATGTTATCATAATTTGGAAAAAAACAGATGCATAGGTTTATGATCAGCAAAGCATTACTGGGAAATATCTACTTATTTGTGGGTGGGCAACAATGCATATTTACAATGTTCAAACAGATGTCTTTAGATAAAAAAAAATCATCATATCAAAACATTTGTGTGTTAGTTAACGTCATAGATATAATAATTTATCTAATTTTACAAATATATCAAAGAACATGACGTAGAAAAAGTCAGGGGTAACATCGTATGGTGAATTTCCAAAAACGGTACTATACCAATTATTTCTTAAATGTATATAACACTTACATTCTTCCCATGTAATCAGCTCTCTCATTTTATATTTTAAATGAAAAGAGAACACTATTCTCAACTTAACCCCTCCCAACCCCATAACGGACTAAACACTTATCAAACTAAGAAGATCAGTACCCCAAACTAGGGTCCCTAACTCTATACGTCGAACATTATCCCATCTATCCCTTATCCCAATAGACAGCATGGAGAAAAAAAAAGGGAGACAGAGCCGTTTCCGCCCCCTCCCTCTCTCCCACCAGCTCCCCAAAACCCCTAGGTTTCATTTGAGAGTAATATATGGGCCCACTTGCCTCGTAAGGTATGTTTTAGAAATATGTTGGTACATTTGAATGGTAAGAGGACCTGCCTCTGAATCTGTAACTCAAATGTCAGGATCAATCTGCGCCATTTTCTTAAAAATAGGTTAAGCCTGTTACAAACATCTACTCTAACGTCCATTTGTTCTATAAAAAGCTGTGTTTTCAGCATATTACGAAAGTATGCTATAGTAGGTCTAGTCACTTTGGTCCAATGGTTTAGTATACTTTTCCGTGCTACTAAGATAATCAGAGTTAATTCTGAGTCATATTGTTTGTACTGCGCGTCCCAGTTCAGAAACAGGACATAAGTGGGTTTAAGAGAAATCGAAATCTCAATTTTTTTGTTAATTCAATATTGGAATTGATACCCGAATTATCACTGGTCTTTAGATACATTTTTAAAGATTGCATATTAGATCATTAAATGGACATTAACCCCTTAATGACCGCAGCACTTTTCCATTTTCTGTCCGTTTGGGACCAAGGCTATTTTTACATTTTTGCGGTGTTTGTGTTTAGCTGTAATTTTCCTCTTACTCATTTACTATACCCACACATATTATATACCGTTTTTCTCGCCATTAAATGGACTTTCAAAAGATACCATTATTTTCATCATATCTTATAATTTACTATAAAAAACATTATAAAATATGAGGAAAAAAATGGAAAAAAACACACTTTTTCTAACTTTGACCCCCAAAATCTGTTACACATCTACAACCACCAAAAAACACCCATGCTAAATAGTTTCTAAATTTTGTCCTGAGTTTAGAAATACCCAATGTTTACATGTTCTTTGCTTTTTTTGCAAGTTATAGGGCCATAAATACAAGTAGCACTTTGCTATTTCCAAACCACTTTTTTTCAAAATTAGCGCTAGTTACATTGGAACACTAATATCTTTCAGGAATCCCTGAATATCCATTGACATGTATATTTTTTTTTCGAAGACATCCCAAAGTATTGATCTAGGCCCATTTTGGTATATTTCATGCCACCATTTCACCGCCAAATGCGATCAAATAAAAAGAATTGTTCACTTTTTCACAAATCTTTTCACAAACTTTAGGTTTCTCACTGAAATTATTTACAAACAACTTATGCAATTATAGCATAAATGGTTGTAAATGCTTCTCTGGGATCCCCTTTGTTCAGAAATAGCAGACATATATGGCTTTGGCTTTGCTTTTTGGTAATTAGAAGGCTGATAAATGCCACTGCGCACAATAAGTGTATTATGCCCAGCAGTGAAGGGGTTAATTAGGGAGCATGTAGGGAGCTTCTAGGGTTAATTTTAGCTTTAGTGTAGTAGACAACCCCAAGTATTGATCTAGGCCCATTTTGGTATATTTCATGCCACCATTTCACCGCCAAATGCGATCAAATTAAAAAAAACGTTAATTTTTTCACAATTTTAGGTTTCTCACTGAAATTATTTACAAACAGCTTATGCAATTATGGCACAAATGGTTGTAAATGCTTCTCTGGGATGCCCTTTGTTCAGAAATAGCAGACATATATGACTTTGGCGTTGCTTTTTCGTAATTAGAAAGTCGCTAAATGCTGCTGCGCATCACACGTGTATTATGGCTAGCAGTGAAGGGGTTAATTAGGTAGTTTGTAGGGAGCTTGCAGGGTTAATTTTAGCTTTAGTGTAGAGATCAGCCTCCCACCTGACACATCCCACCCCCTGATCCCTCCCAAACAGCTCCCTTCCCTCCCCCACCCCACAATTGTCCCTGCCATATTAAAGTAAAGAAAAAAAAGCATATTTACATATGCTGTGTTTAGGATCCCACCTTAACCCCCAACCTCCCTGATCCCCCAAAACAGCTCTCTAAGCCTCCCCCTCAGCCTTATTGGGGGCCATCTTGGGTACTGGCAGCTGTCTGCCAGTACCCAGTTTGCACAATCAAATGTTTATTTTTTAATTTTCTTTTAATTTTTTCTGTAGTGTAGCTCTCCCCCCCCCCCACGTACCAACCCCCACCACCTAAATGACACCTAAATGACACCACCTAAATGACACCACGTACCAACCCCCACCACCTAAATGACACATCTTTTCTGTAGTGTAGCGGTTCCCACCCGCTCCCTCCCCGTGCATGCGCCCGCCCCCTCGTGCACGTGCGCGCGCCCGCGCGCTCCCCCGGACTTCCCCGCCCACAATCCCGCCCCCCCTCCACATGACCAGGGCCATCGATGGCCGCCACCCACCTCCCACACCGGCTCCCACCCACCAACGATACCGGCCATCGATGTCCGGTGCAGAGAGGGCCACAGAGTGGCTCTCTCTGCATCGGATGGCCGTAAAAGGTTATTGCAGGATGCCTCCAAATCGAGGCATCACTGCAATAACCGGAAAGCAGCTGGAAGCGAGCAGGATCGCTTCCAGCTGCTTTCCACACCGAGGACGTGCAGGGTACGTCCTCAGGCGTTAACTGCCTTTTTTCTGAGGACGTACCCTGCACGTCCTCGGTCATTAAGGGGTTAATTCAAAACCGTTTCTTTCATGATGCATCAGGAAAATATATTTTTAAACGTTAAAATGTACTTATATTGTCCAATTTCCTTCATTATTTTGATAGACTTTCCTTTACAACCATATCTAGATATGCTCAGTAGCTGAAGTTTGGTGGATGCACATAAATGCCTTGTGTGATAGGATCAACCATGTGCATTGCTATTTCTTCTGTAAAGCTTATGTAAAGAATAAGCTAAATAGATCGAGTTACATTTTAATATTTAAAATTGTATTTTCTCTCCAGATCAGGAAATCAAATATTTGGGTGTAATAAAGACGCCGTTGCCAATTAAAATATGTGAGCAGTTCAGACCAATACAAGCTCAAGGTTTATTTACTAATAATGAACAAATGTGGATTTTTTATTATTTTTTATTGAGGACACAAAGCGTACAAAACACAACAGAATAAAGTAATTTAAACATTCAGTACATATCTGATCTGAAATAAATGTTAAAAGTCCTCATTTTTCATTTTTTCTTCCCCTTTTAACCATATGTGAGGCCACTTTTGGACCTATGTAGCGATATAAATCCAAGTCCAAGGGGGTTGCATTTTAAACATGAAAAAGAAAACAAACAATTAAAGAAAAGGTGCATCTAAACAGATATTATTGCTAATGTTGCTAAACATTCTAGTTATCAAGATGCACCTGCCCGAGCCAGGCATAATAATAGTGCAAGGAACTAAATTATTTAAAAAACAGAAACACAGACAACTTATAGCTAGCACAGATAATATATTGAGGAGAAAAACAAAATATGTTAACGTATTGTATTCTACAGGGATAAGCTGGTTACGGCACAGTTTCTTACTATTGGTACTTTGAGCTTGTATAATCTACATCATAATACTCGTATGGACTGAAACCCCATAGTCTAAAGCTTGGGACAGATATTGACTCCTGGTTTAACTGTTAGAACACAATTCACCATCATGGCCCCGGCCGCAGGCCACAACTGCGACTCCCATCCAAGATACAGGGATCCAGTAAGCACTGTAATATGGAAGGCACATACACCTATTTATTATAATTTTGTATGGGTTTCATACCAGTAAGCACTGGGCGTCAATTTTTAATGCACCAAATAACCAGCATTGTCACTTTTAAGGGTAACCTAAGGATTAATTTTGAGCAAAGGGGTTTCCTTACAAGTTAATAATACTGTGTGTAATGGCATACAAACAAATGTCATGTAATTAGTAGCTTAACTAATACCGTCTAATAAGATTGCTGGAATGGGCCTGTGAACATAAAAAAACAAGGTAATACACTCCAATCCACCAAAAACAGAAATAGACAGAATGGAACTTCTACAAACCAACAGGGTATTTTGTTACTTAATAAAAAGAAAAGCTGTGAGTTAGCCCTCTCCTATTATAGGAAAAAGAACAGCAGATTTCGAGTAGGGCTGCGTGAAGATCGAGGGCTCCCTTTCATGTAATTGCCAAGTGGGACTCAATAGAGCATTGGCAGGGAATTGAGCAAGCTGCTGTATTTGTGGACTCAGAGGCAAGGCTGCTTGGGTTCCCAGGTGTTTATCATAGGATCGACCCTCAGCATATATAGGTGGGCTTGAATACCGTATATAGGGAACATGGGGACCGGCCAAAGGTGTACCGACAGGCATAACATATGTCTTGCTGATGTGTGCACTGGAGCGGGAGTCCCCCCCAAACGCCCGCAAGGGCACAGTACCTGTGGAAGTCTTAACTGTCGGTAGAATTCCCATATCCGCACGGGACCACACAAACACAAATGTAGCCGCATCTGTGGCCGTTACGGGTGCGTGCAGTCTCATATTTACATGAGTGTTCTGTTGAGTCGAAGAGATGTGCTCTTTATTCTGGGAAGTAGTTGCCATAAGAGTGTCTTTGCTCCTCTGTGATGTCTCCTCGCAGGGTGAATGCTTCTGGTCGGCTAAAGGAATTTTTCCCTGCAGCAAATCTTTCTGGCAGAGAGGCTCGGCGGGAGCGCTCATGACCGCCTCCTCCCTACCTTCACAAGCCACGACCGGGTCCTCGATAACCGCCCTCTTCACCAAGTAATCCCAGGGTGCTTTGTTGAGGAGATTCAATAAAAGATCCTCAAGCCGTTCCAAGTATCGGTCTATGCGCATTAGAGGGCTTTCTGCTTGTTCGGTCGCCATCTTTGACATGCAATGGCGTATTTGTAGATTGTGTCTATCCCCCTCTGTTCAATAATCTTTCCCCTCTACTGTTGTTTTAAAGTTCTGCAAGAGTATATTGTATTGTAGTAATATAGCTGTTGTATCTGGCTCGTGCAATTTACCTCGGTTTCCCGAGGGGGGTAACGCCACCTGTTGTGAGCCGGCTCTCCAGGCCCTAATCATCCGATCTTATTGCCCCAGCATCAGGAATACAGCAAATAAACAGATAGGAAAAGTGCTTCTGTGTATCTGTGAGATACAGATCGAATATAATGAAATTTCACTGTAAAAGGCATCCGATATAGGCGGAATATTGGATAATCAGCTGGAGCTCTAAGGGAATGCGACCTCTCAGGATCGCTGTACGGACACGCCCCCCCGAACAAATGTGGATTTTAACATTTATAAATATTTTATACAAGTTCCGTCCATTATAAATACAAATTACACATTGATGAAATATAGCGTGGTAAACGTATCTTGCAACACGAGATTCGCATCTATAAAAATTCTATTCTAATGTCACGCACTAGTACACAATCGATGTGCATTGTTGGGATTGTAAATACATTTAATAGAGCAATGTCAATACTTCACAGTGAGTCACAATATTTATTTAATAAACAATGAATACATACAATGTTTACTTTTATAATAACAAATATTTATATTAAATAACATGATCAATATTAAACATCCAAATGTGTAAAATATTTACTAATGTGACTGGATTATATTTACTATCATGATTAAAAAACAAACGGCTAGATTACGAGTTTTGCGTTAGCCTTAAAAAGCAGCGTTGAGAGGTCCCAACGCTACTTTTTTCCTAACGCTGGTATTACGAGTCGCAAACACTTAAATAAAAATTTTAACCCCTAATCTGCCGACCGGACATCGCCGGCACTTTAATAAATATATTAACCCCTAAACCGCCGCACTCCCGCCTCGCAAACATTAGTTAAATTTTATTAACCCCTAATCTGCTGTCCCTAACATCGCCGACACCTACTTCCATTTATTAACCCCTAATCTGCCGCCCCCAACGTTGCCGCAACTATATTAAATTTATTAACCCCTAAACCTAAGTCTAACCCTAACACCCCCTAACTTAAATATAATTTAAAATAATCTAAATAAAATAACTTTAATTAAATAAATTATTCCTATTTAAAACTAAATACGTACCTATAAAATAAACCGTTAGATCACGAGTTTTTGTCGGTAAGGCTTGCGGGGCTAACACTCCTTTTTTTCTTACCGCTCCCTTAAGCAAGCGCTGGTATTACGAGTTTTTTGCAAGCCGGCGTTAGCCTCAGAATAGTAAGCGTTGAGCAAAATTTAGCTCCACATCTCACCTCGATACCAGCGTTGCTTACGGTAGCGGTAAGCTGGCAAAGCGTGCTTGTGCACGATTTCCCCATAGGAAACAATGGGGCTGAGCTGTGTGAAAAAAAACCTAACACCTGACACCACCGCTACCTACATTATACTTATAAACCCCTAATCTGCTGCCCCCCACATCGCCGACACCTACATTATAGTTATTAACCCCTAATCTGCCCCCCCAACGTCACCACAACTATATTAAATTTATTATCCCCTAATCTGCCTCCGCCAATGTCACCCCTACTATAATAAATGTATTAACCCCTAAACCTAAGTCTAACCCTAACCCTAACCACCCTAACTAAAATATAATTTAAATTAAAGGAAATTAATTTAAGATAATTAAATAAATTCATCCTATTTAAAACTAAATACTTACCTATAAAATAAACCCTAAACTAGCTACAATATAACTAATAGTTAGCTAGCTTAGGATTTATATTTATTTTACAGGTACAATAGTACCTAGCTAAAATAAGTACAACATTACCTGTAAAATAAATCCTAACCTAAGTTACAATTATACCTAACACTACACTATCATTAAACTAATTACCTAAACTACCTACAATTAATTACAATTAAATGAAATAAACTAAATTACGAAGAAAAAAACAACACTAAATTACAGAAAATAAAAAAAGAATTTTAAACTAATTACACCTAATCTAATCCCCCTAATAAAATAAAAAAAGCCCCCCAAAATAATAAAATTTCCCTACCCTATACTAAATTACAAATAGCCCTTAAAAGGGCCTTTTGCGGGGCATTGCCCCAAAGTAATCAGCTATTTTACCTGTAAAAAAAAGAATAAAATACCCCCCCAACATTACAACCCACCACCCACACACCCCTACTCTAAAACCCACGCAATCCCCCCTTAAAAACCTAACACTAACCCCCTGAAGATCACCCTACCTTGAGCCGTCTTCACCCAGCCGGGCACAAGTGGTCCTCCAGAGGGTCCGAAGTCTTCATCCTATCAGGGCAGAAGAGGTCCTCCAGACGGCAGAAGGCTTCATCCAGGCTTCATCTTCTATCTTCATCCTTCCGGAGCGGGTCCAACTTCAATCCAGCCGACGCAGAGCCATCCTCTTCACACGAAGTCCTAACGAAGAATGAAGGTTCCTTTAAATGACGTCATCCAAGATGGCGTCCCTTGAATTCCGATTGGCTAATAGAATCCTATCAGCCAATTGGAATTAAGGTAGGAAAAGATAGGAAAAATCCTATTGGCTGATGTAATCAGCCAATTGGATTGAAGTTCAATCCGATTGGCTGATCCAATCAGCCAATAGGATTGACCTCGCATTCGAGGATTGACCTCGCATTCGAGGATTGACCTTGCAGCCAATAGAATGCGAGGTCAATCCTATTGGCTGATAGCATCAGCCAATAGGATTTTTCCTACCTTAATTCCGATTGGCTGATTTCTATCAGCCAATCGGAATTCAAGGGACGCCATCTTGGATGACGTCTTCATTCTTCGTTAGGACTTCAGTTGAAGAGGAAAGATGAAGATAGAAGATGCAGCCTGGATGAAGCCTTCTGCCGTCTGGAGGACCTCTTCAGCCCCGATCGGATGAAGACTTCGGACCCTCTGGAGGACCACTTGTGCCCGGCTGGGTGAAGACGGCTCAAGGTAGGGTGATCTTCAGGGGGTTAGTGTTAGGTTTTTTTAAGGGGGGATTGGGTGGGTTTTAGAGTAGGGGTGTGTGGGTTGTAATGTTGGGGGGGTATTGTATTCTTTTTTTTACAGGGGAAAGAGCTGATTACTTTGGGGCAATGCCCCGCAAAAGGCCCTTTTAAGGGCTATTTGTAATTTAGTATAGGGTAGGGAAATTTTATTATTTTGGGAGGCTTTTTATTTTATTATGGGGATTAGATTAGGTGTAATTAGTTTAAAATTCTTGTAATTCTTTTTTTATTTTCTGTAATTTAGTGGGGGGGGGTTTCGTAATTAAGTTTATTTCATTTAATTGTAATTAATTGTAGGTAGTTTAGGTAATTAGTTTAATGATAGTGTAGTGTTAGGTGTAATTGTAACTTAGGTTAGGATTTATTTTACAGGTAATTTTGTACTTATTTTAGCTAGGTGGTTACTAAATAGTTAATAACTATTTAATAACTATTCTACCTAGTTAAAATAAATACAAAGTTGCCTGTAAAATAAATATAAATCCTAAGATAGCTACAAATGTAACTATTAGTTATATTGTAGCTATCTTAGGGTTTATTTTATAGGTAAGTATTTAGTTTTAAATAGGATTAATTTATTTAATTATGTTAAATTAATTTCCTTTAATTTAAATTATATTTAAGTTGGGGGGGTTAGGGTTAGGGTTAGATTTAGGGGTTAATAAATGTATTATAGTAGCGGCGACGTTGGGGTCAGAAGATTAGGGGTTAATAAATGTAGGTAGGTGTCGGCGACGTTGGGGGGGGCAGATTAGGGGTTAATAAATATAATGTAGGTGTCGGCAATGTTAGGGGAAGCAGATTAGGGGTTCATAGGTATAATGTAGGTGGCGGCGATGTCCGGTTGGCAGATTAGGGGTTAAAAAATTTATTTTAGTGTTTGTGATGAGTCTTGCCAGGAGAGGGTCTACCGCTTACTTCTTCCAAGACTCGTAATACCAGCGTTAGGCAAATCCCATTAAAAAGATGGGATACGCAATTGATGTAAGGGGATTTGCTGTAGCCTCAAGTCGCGGAAGAAAAGTGAGCGGTACACCTGTACCTGCCAGACTCGTAATACCAGCGGGCGTTAAAAAGCAGCGTTGGGACCTCTCAACGCTGCTTTTTAAGGCTAACGCCAAACTCGTGATCTAGGCGTAAGATAGCTACAATATAACTAATAGTTACATTGTAGCTAGCTTAGGGTTTATTTTTATTTTACAGGCAACTTTGTATTTATTTTAACTAGGTACAATAGTTATTAAATAGTTATTAACTATTTAATAGCTACCTAGCTAAAATAAATACAAATTTACCTGTAAAATAAAAATAAACTTAAGTTACAATTACACCTAACACTACAATAAATTCCCTAAGCTAACTACAATTAAATACAGCTAAATACAATTATCTAAATTACGAAGAAAAACCCCCCCACTAAATTACATAAAATAATAAAATAATTACAATTTTTTAAAACTATTTACACCTAATCTAATCCCGCTAATAAAATAAAAAAGCCCCCCAAAATAATAAAAATCCCTACCCTATACTAAATTCCAAATAGCCCTTAAAAGGGCCTTTTGCGGGGCATTGCCCCAAAGTAATCAGCTCTTTTACCTGTAAAAAAAAAAAATACAATTCCCCCCCAACATTAAAACCCACCACCCACACACCCAACCCTACTCTAAAACCCACCCAATCCCCCCCTTAATAAAACCTAACACTAACCCCTTGAAGATCACCCTACCTTGAGATGTCTTCACCCAACCGGGCAGAAGTGGTCCTCCAGATGGCCAGAAGTCTTCCTTCCGACGACTAACACTAAATGACGGTACCTTTAAGTGACGTCATCCAAGATGGCGTCCCTTCAATTCCGATTGGCTGATAGAATTCTATCAGCCAATCGGAAATAAGGTAGAAAAAATCCTATTGGCTGATGCAATCAGCCAATAGGATTGAAGTTCAATCCTATTGGCTGATCCAATCAGCCAATAGGATTGAGCTTGCATTCTATTGGCTGATTGGAACAGTCAATAGAATGCAAGCTCAATCCTATTGGCTGATTGGATCAGCCAATAAGATTTTTTCTACCTTAATTCCGATTGGCTGATAGAATTCTATCAGCCAATCGGAATTGAAGGGACGCCATCTTGGATGACGTCACTTAAAGGTACCGTCATTTAGTGTTAGTCGTCGGAAGGAGGAGGATGCTCCGTGTTGGATGTCTTGAAGATGGACCCGCTCCGCTCCGGATGGATGAAGATAGAAGATGCCGTTTGGATGAAGACTTCTGGCCGTCTGGAGGACCTCTTCTGACCGGATAGGATGAAGACTTCTGGCCATCTGGAGGACCACTTCTGCCCGGTTGGGTGAAGACATCTCAAGGCAGGGTGATCTTCAAGGGGTTAGTGTTAGGTTTTATTAAGGGGGGGATTGGGTGGGTTTTAGAGTAGGGTTGGGTGTGTGGGTGGTGGCTTTTAATGTTGGGGAGGTATTGCATTTTTTTTTTACAGGTAAAAGAGCTGATTACTTTGGGGCAATGCCCTGCAAAAAGCCCTTTAAAGGGCTATTTGTAATTTAGTATAGGGTAGGGCTTTTTTATTTTATTAGGGGGATTAGATTAGGTGTAATTAGTTTAAATTTTTTTAAATTATTTTATTATTTTCTGTAATTTAGTATTTGTTTTTTTCGTAATTTAGATAATTGTATTTAATTGTATTTAATTGTAGTTAGTTTAGGGAATTAATTTAATTATAGTGTAGTGTTAGGTGTAATTGAAACTTAGGTTTATTTTTATTTTACAGGTAAATTTGTATTTCTTTTAGCTAGGTAGCTATTAAATAGTTAATAACTATTTAATAACTATTCTACCTAGTTAAAATAAATACAAGGTTGCCTGTAAAATAAAAATAAACCCTAAGCTAGCTACAATGTAACTATTAGTTATATTGTAGCTAGTTTAGTTTAGGGTTTATTTTATAGGTAAGTATTTAGTTTTAAATAGGAATAATTTAGGTAATGATAGGAATATTTATTTAGATATATTTAAATTATATTTAAGTTAGGGGGTGTTAGGGTTAGGGTTAGACTTAGGTTTAGGGGTTAATATATTTATTATAGTGGCGGCGACGTTGACAGTGTCAGATTAGGGGTTAATAAGTGTAGTTAGGTGATGGCGACATTGGAGGCAGAAGAGTAGGTTTAATAAATAAAATGTAGGGTTCTGCAATGTTGGGGGCAGCAGATTAGGGGTTCATAAGTATAATGTAGGTGGCGGCGGTGTCCTGAGCGGCAGATTAGGGGTTAATAATATAAAGCAGGTGTCAGCGATGTTGAGGACGGCAGATTAGGGGTTAATAAGTGTAAGATTAGGGGTGTTTAGACTCGGGGTTCATGTTAGGGTGTTAGATGTAGACATAAAATGTGTTTCCCCATAGGGCTGGTATTGAGGTGAGATGTGGAGCTAAATTTTGCTCTTCGCTCACTTTTCTGCGGCTAAGGCCGGGTTTTTAAAATCCCGTAATACCAGCGTTGTCTGTAGGTGAGCGGTGAGCTGAAACTGCTCGTTAGCCCCGCAAGCCTTACCGACAAAAACTCGTAATCTAGCCGTAAGCGAGATCAAATGTAAACAATATATTGATATTTAACGGATCACGTATATTAAATCTGCGTCACACATATACGCATAACAGTCCCATAAATCACAAATAAGTCTACATGCAAAATGTAGTAACAGCACTCCCCGGAGGTATGTGTATGGAAGTTACAAATATATGAAACATTAAGGATCTGCCAATCAGAGTTTATCATACAAACATAACGACTCAGTATGGCCTCACAGACATGATAACAAAATTTCAAAATGTTATCCAATCAGATGTACAGATACCATGTCCCATGGTGCATATCATGTTTATTTCACCATATAAAAGTCCATTACACGTTGCCATTTTTGTCAGTTCTCTTATGCCTGCTGGTATATACAATATATATGTATTTATATATTATATTTTAGTAATTAAACTCGGCAGGCATGACATCTCGCAGGTTCACACGGTTGGAGAGTGCTGCACTGGTCAATGCCGTTGAGGACTTCTATCTGCAGCTGTTTGGGAACAAGAAGTCGACGAAGCAGAAAAGTAGGAGTGCCCACTGGTTGTCTGTCACCAATGATGTTAAATTGGTGTGTGGTATCCAGAGGATCCCGGAGCAAATCATGTGGAGGTTCGGGGATATGAGGTTGCTGCTTCGCAATAAAGTCTGCCTCATGAGGGAGTGGGTAAAAGACCATCGGAGGGATGGAAAGCAGGATCCAGCCCCATGGAAACTATACCTGCAACCTTATGAGGAGACTTTATGCACCCTCCTCAATCTCTGTTTCCCCAGCAGATTTGCATCCACTTGCTCATCGACTTCTTCTCCTTCCCCAGCTGCTGGATCTGAAACTCCCGACCCGGAGGCCAGAACCAGGTAAATATCAGACTTAATATAATATATTAATATTTGAGTATATATTTAAGCAATGTGTATATAGTCATATATTCAACCTATATAGATCTCACAACACACGTTAGATATGATGTTTAGATATCTGAATTAAGATTCATCACACATGAAATAGAAATGATGTTTCTTGCGCTCTACAGAATATGCCTCACAGAGCGAAAATGGTATTGCGCATCCGTGAAATCAAGATCATCCGCCATTTCATACATTGAATATAGACTCATACCAAAGTTATAAATATTAATTGTTATAATTCAATCTTTACAAATATCTGATTGGAATATCATAATACACACAATTGCAAATATATTTGAAGTCTTTAGAAATGATACTCATCACACTACTATATACAAATCAATTCTGAATCACGGATGCGCAATTACGCTTTGAAGAATTACACAATGATCACGAAAGATATAATTGCGCAGACACGTGAACATGTGTTTGCTGTAACAGTGGCATTGCTTTAGACATGTTGGTCAAATGTATACGTGAATTAGTATATATGTGAAGAATACAGTATCCTTATGTACAATCTTCTACATTAGAAAAGCTATACTAGCAAGATATAAATAAAAATTGAACAATGTCTATCAATTGATGACAATGCAAGAAGACAAAAAATTACTTAAAGCGACAGTCAACAACATCAAAGATTGAAATTAAGAATACATGATCTTTATTTATACCTTAATTTATAAAACAATAAACTCACGTGAATACAAATATAATTTTACTTTGTCAATTAGAATAAAAAAATCTGATTCTTCGTGTCCATGGCCTGATTTGTATTAATGATATCCAATCCTGATTGAATATTTTACAGATATGGATGTTGGTGCTGGGACCTCGAGCCCGTGTTCGTCACAGTGTAGTATATCTCATTTTAATTTACCTTTCTCTTACAAATTTTGACATAACATTACATAATCCATTCACATTGATCTATATTAACCCCTTAAGGACAAGGCCATTTTTCAATTTCTTTCCCTGAAGGACCAGGGCTATTTTTATATTTCTGCAGTGTTTGTGTTTAGCTGTAATTTTCCTCTTACTCATTTACTGTACCCACACATATTATATACAGTTTTTCTCGCCATTAAATGGACTTTCTAAAGATACCATTATTTTCATCATATCTTATCATTTAAAATATGGGGAAAAAATTGAAAAATACACACTTTTGCTAAATTTGACCCCCAGAATCTGTTACACATCTACAACCACCAAAAAACACCCATGCTAAATAGTTTCTAAATTTTATTCTGAGTTTAGAAATATCCAATGTTTAAACGTTCTTTGCTTTTTTTTTGCAAGTTATAGGGCAATAAATACAAGTAGCACTTTGCTATTTCCAAACCACTTTTTTTCAAAATTAGCGCTAGTTACATTAGGACACTGATATCTTTAAGGAATCCCTGAATATCCCTTGACATGTATATATTTTTTTTTTAGAAGACAACCCAAAGTATTGATTTAGGCCCATTTTGGTATATTTCATGCCACCATTTCACCGGCAAATGCGATCAAATAAAAATTTGTTTTCACTTTTTCACAAATTTTTTCACAAACTTTAGGTTTCTCACTGAAATTATTTACAAACAACTTGTGCAATTATGGCATAAATGGTTGTAAATGCTTCTCTGAGATCCCCTTTGTTCAGAAATAGCAGATATATATGGCTTTGGCGTTGCTTTTTGGTAATTAGAAGGCTGGTTAATGCCACTGCGCATCACACGTGTATTATGCCCAGCAGTGAAGGGGTTAATTAGGGGGCATGTAGGGAGCTTCTAGGGTTAATTTTAGCTTTAGTGTAGTGTAGTAGACAACCCCAAGTATTGATCTAGGCCCATCTTGGTATATTTCATGCTACCATTTCACCGCTAAATGCGATCAAATAAAAAAAAAACGTAAAATATTTCACAATTTTAGGTATCTCACTCAAATTATTTACAAACAACTTTTGCAAGTATGGCATCAATGATTGTAAATGCTTCTCTGGGTTCCTCTTTGTTCAGAAATAGCAGACATATATGGCTTTGGCGTTGCTTTTTGGTAATTATAAGGCCGCTAAATGCCGCTGCGCACCACACATGTATTATGCCCAGCAGTGCAGGGGTTAATTAGGTAGCTTGTAGGGAGCTTGCAGGGTTAATTGTTTGCAGGGTTGATTTTAGCTTTAGCGTAGAGATCAGCCTCCCACCTGACACATCACCCCCCCTCCCAAGCAGCTCTCTCCCCCCCATCCCACAATTGTCCCCGCCATCTTAAGTACTGGCAGAAAGTCTGCCAGTACTAAAATAAAAGGTATATTTTATTTGTTTTAAAAAAATATATAGCATATTTACATATGCTGCTGTGTAGGATCCCCCTTAGCCCCCAACCTCCCTGATCCCCCCCAAACAGCTCTCTGACCCTCCCCCTCTACCTTACTGGGAGTCATCTTGGGTACTGGCAGCTGTCTGCCAGTACCCAGTTTAGAATAAAATACATTTAAAAAAAAAAAAAAAATTCTATAGTGTAGCTTCCCCCCCCCATAGACCACCCCCCACCCCCTCCCAGATCCCTTAGAACGCTCATTTTGTGTTGTTCCCCCCCTTTCTCCCACTTATTGATCCACATTTTTCTGTAGTGTAGCGGTTCCCACCCGCTTCCTCCCTGTGCACGCGCCCGCCCTGCCCCTCGTGCACGCGCTCATGTCCGTGCGCGCCCCCCTCACTCTTCAGTCATCCATCGATGGCCACCCACCCACCTCCCACGTCGGCTCCCACCCACCAACGATTGCGGCCATCGATGCCCAGTGCAGAGAGGGACACAGAATGGCTCTCTCTGCATTGGATGGGGGAAAAATGTTATTGCAGGATGCCTCGATAGCGAGGCATCACTGCAATAACCAGAAATCGGCTGTAAGCGATCAGGATCGCTTCCAGACGCTTTAAACCCCAACGTCGTACAGGGTACGTCACTGGTCTTTAAAGACAAGTTTGTGCAAGACGTACCCTGTACAACGCATGTCATTAAGGGGTTAATATGGATACTCGAATTATCTTTTCTTGTTATTTTAAAATAAGAATCACGAATCAGAGTTGGGATTCCATTGTAATACAAATCTCAATTTATGAGTATTTGAAGATATTCCTTCTATTCTTGATATCTTCATTTTAATGTAATCTTAGGTTCATGTCCATTTTGTATTCTGCCCCTGGGTGGTGCTTGACATTTTTTGGCTACATTTAGACAACACTAACACATGTGTCACATATGTGTAGATTATAGAAATATACATCTCATATGCTTTGATATTTTCTTCTTATCATTAAAGGGACATGAAAACCAACATTTCACTTTTAGGATTTAGACACAACATGTGATTTTAAAGAACTTTCCAATTTGCTTATATTATCTAAATAGCTTCAGTCTATTGTTATCCTTAGTTTAAAAGCATATCTAGGTAGGCTCAGGAGCAGCAATGCATTACTGGGAGAAACCTGCTGATTGGTTGATGCACAAAATTACCTATTTTCATTGGTTCAACACGTCTTCAGATAACAGTAGTGCCTAGTTGCTCATTTTAAAAAAGACAATGAAGCAAAATAGAAGAAATAAGTAGATTTGAAATTTTTTTTAAATCACAGGATGGATTAGAATCATGGAAATTAATACAATTACACACTTGGAGTTTCATGTCCCTTTAAGAGAGAAGGATAATTAAAGATTCTTGATGATATCCTGAAATTATATATTTGATTGTAATTGCATGCTCCATCTCATTCATTACATCAACATATGGAATAGACAATTCATTAACAGTGACATTGTCAAATAAAGATACTTTAATATTTAATATTAAAGGGACACTGAACACAAAATTTGTCTTTTGTCATTCATATAGAGCATGCAATATTAATAAACTTTATTATTTACTCCTATAATCAAATTGTCTTCATTGTCTTGGTATCTTTATTTGAAATGCAAGAATGTAAGTTTAGATGCTGGCCAATTTTTTGGGAACAACCTGTGTTGTTCTTGCTGATTGGTGGATACATTCATCCACCAATAAACAAGTGCTTTCCATGGTTATGAACCCAAAAATAGCTTAGCTGACTTATTTTTCAAGGAAAGAAAGCAAGAGAACGGGGACAAATTGATAATAGGTCTAAGTTAGAAAGTTGCTTAAAATTGCATGCTTGATCTGAATCACGAAAGAAAAAAATTGGTTCAGTGTACCTTTAATAAAAAACATCTTTATTAATCCTTACACTGTTTTGATGAAACAATATTGATATCTAAATCACATCTTTCACTCTTGGACTACCTTTATATATATATATATAAGCATATTCTAACAGCACCATGATGACTTAGTTTTAAAAATATCTTATGTTTTGCATTGTGATCAATATGTGTTGTGTCCTAAAACAGATTACTGTACATTGCACAAATGGATCTATGTGACACATGGATTAGGTTCTATTTTTAACCAGTTGTTATTCAAAGTGTTGTGTGTGTGTATTATTTTAAAACAGGGATCAATAGTTATATTTAGATATGCCATTGATTCATATGAGAAGAATTGGCTGTCTAATATAGTAAGAAATCCAACATATGTGAAAGACATCATTTTCTTTACAATCGCCTTGATGAACTCATAAATGTATTGTTCATATTAGTGCTCTAATCTTCCAATTTCTAAGTATATTCTTTGGAATATCTTAGACTAATGTGATTTATTGATGTCCAAACTGTGTTCACTAATATTTTTTTATATCATTAATAGAACTAGTTATTGTGACGAGCACAGAGGGATCCAGCACCGATAGTAACCTGCCTTTGCAGGCTTCTGGTAAGTCCATTGACTCATTCAAATGTCATTAAAGGTGTATTTTTCATAAATAATCTGATCATGATTCTGATGAAGCATTCCATTTGAATTAAAAATATAATATATTCCTCTGATGATATATATATTCTTTTTATTATTTTAAGATTAAGCTCTCAAAGCTTCTTAGTCTACACCTTTGTGCTTCAGAACATGGCTAGCACATGTTTCTATTTAGTATATATTTAGACAACAATCATCAAGTGATACACACATGAGAACTTATAAATGTTCCATGTACTCAGCTTTTGTGAATATTTTCAAAATCCAGACACTAAAATTAAATTATTACTCATTGATAATTACAAATCTTAATTCATTTGCATGTTCCATCAAAATTATGTAATTCCTAACTTTGGTTCAGTATCTCTTTAATGCAACATTGATGTGTGTCCTTGAGCACCAGTAACATATGTTATAATATTTGATTTTAACATGTACACAACATGTTATGTTTTGCAGAGATTGCTGGATCAACATGTGAAATGGAGGAGGAAGTGGCTCCAGCTGAGTCTGATGGTATGTCAAATATATATAACATGTATCTAACATGTATTATTGTTTAGAAATCATACTCTTGACAAAAAATAAAGTCTACAGCTTTGTCCCTTTAAAATATATTCTTCCATTATTTTTTAAATACCCTACTGACCCTCCCCCTTTATATATCATGCAGCATGAACATATGTTTTTAATATTTATTAAATGTATGTATGATTTGTAAATAATGACAGACATCATGATGTCACATGCATATTCCATGCAAACTCCCAATAAGCATCTTCTGATTGTACAGACAGACATTTCTAATCATCTGAGTGCATAGATGCAGACCATATCATTATATCATCATTGTTTAGAACTTCAAAACCACTTCTAAGTATACATCAAACATAATCATATTGAAATTAATTCATTTAATTTCATGATGTATGATATGTACAGGGAGTGCAGAATTATTAGGCAAATGAGTATTTTGACCACATCATCCTCTTTATGCATGTTGTCTTACTCCAAGCTGTATAGGCTCGAAAGCCTACTACCAATTAAGCATATTAGGTGATGTGCATCTCTGTAATGAGAAGGGGTGTGGTCTAATGACATCAACACCCTATATCAGGTGTGCATAATTATTAGGCAACTTCCTTTCCTTTGGCAAAATGGGTCAAAAGAAGGACTTGACAAGCTCAGAAAAGTCAAAAATAGTGAGATATCTTGCAGAGGGATGCAGCACTCTTAAAATTGCAAAGCTTCTGAAGCGTGATCATCGAACAATCAAGCGTTTCATTCAAAATAGAAGCGTGTGGAAAAACCAAGGTGTAAAATAACTGCCCATGAACTGAGAAAAGTCAAGCGTGCAGCTGCCAAGATGCCACTTGCCACCAGTTTGGCCATATTTCAGATCTGCAACATCACTGGAGTGCCCAAAAGCACAAGGTGTGCAATACTCAGAGACATGGCCAAGGTAAGAAAGGCTGAAAGACGACCACCACTGAACAAGACACACAAGCTGAAACGTCAAGACTGGGCCAAGAAATATCTCAAGACTGATTTTTCTAAGGTTTTATGGACTGATGAAATGAGAGTGAGTCTTGATGGGCCAGATGGATGGGCCCGTGGCTGGATTGGTAAAGGGCAGAGAGCTCCAGTCCGACTCAGACGCCAGCAAGGTGGAGGTGGAGTACTGGTTTGGGCTGGTATCATCAAAGATGAGCTTGTGGGGCCTTTTCAGGTTGAGGATGGAGTCAAGCTCAACTCCCAGTCCTACTGCCAGTTTCTGGAAGACACCTTCTTCAAGCAGTGGTACAGGAAGAAGTCTATCCTTCAAGAAAAACATGATTTTCATGCAGGACAATGCTCCATCACACGCGTCCAAGTACTCCACAGCGTGGCTGGCAAGAAAGGGTATAAAAGAAGAAAATCTAATGACATGGCCTCCTTGTTCACCTGATCTGAACCCCATTGAGAACCTGTGGTCCATCATAAAATGTGAGATTTACAAGGAGGGAAAACAGTACACCTCTCTGAACAGTGTCTGGGAGGCTGTGGTTGCTGCTGCACGCAATGTTGATGGTGAACAGATCAAAACACTGATAGAATCCATGGATGGCAGGCTTTTGAGTGTCCTTGCAAAGAAAGGTGGCTATATTGGTCACTGATTTGTTTTTGTTTTGTTTTTGAATGTCAGAAATGTATATTTGTGAATGTTGAGATGTTATATTGGTTTCACTGGTAAAAATAAATAATTGAAATGGGTATATATTTGTTTTTTGTTAAGTTGCCTAATAATTATGCACAGTAATAGTCACCTGCACACACAGATATCCCCCTAAAATAGCTATAACTAAAAACAAACTAAAAACTACTTCCAAAACTATTCAGCTTTGATATTAATGAGTTTTTTGGGTTCATTGAGAACATGGTTGTTGTTCAATAATAAAATTAATCCTCAAAAATACAACTTGCCTAATAATTCTGCACTCCCTGTAAATGTTTTTACAAAAATCTTATGTGTAGACTGTCCATTTCAATCAAACAAACATTAATATTCCTCAGAAATAAAGCATGCATTTCAGAATGTGTCTAGTAATATTGGGATGACATACATTTAATCCTAATATAAAAGATATATTTCAAAAATAAAACAAAAAATAAGATCAGATATAGAAGATTATATTCTTAATATTTAATATGAACGGTAGTATCTACTGTGTATATATTCAGAATAGTAATTGTTTGAAGCATCTAGCTTCAAATTAGTCAATCTAAGATTCCAAAGGCAATCACCTAAATAGATATGTAAATCAGGGTTTACCTGGTTTCAAAGGCTATGTGTAGTGGCCATTTAAATTTGATCATATTACACACTCACAATATTATTCAATTGTTTTATTTTCAAAAACAAACCCACGGGCATGTGTCTAAAAGAACTCTATTGCTTTCAATCTCAAATGCATACATGCATACAAAAATATTGTCCAAAAGATAAATATATTATCAAATCATAAATATTATCACATAATGTTGACTTTGAAAAATATGATTTGGAATGTATTTACAAAATGTTAAATGAAAAATAACAGTGAACATTCATAGTTTAAAGGATCAATTGAAACTTCTTATTAATTATATTTTATTCAGATCAATCAATAACTTAAAACATAGTTATTATTGTGACTTTGTCTAAATATTTTAGGAGAACAAGAATCCGGACTTTAAATAATATTGATTCTTGATTTCTTGCAAGATAATAATATATTTCAATATCATATATGTATATATATGTTTGTTCGATATTTCAGATGGACCTTCCACTTATGGGCATCAGCCTCCCGCCCCTCCCCAGCCAGAGCCCACTCCCGCCCCTCCCCAGCCAGAACCCATTCGCGGACCTTCCTACTCCTGTCCTGTCCCTCTCAAAAAAGAGCCCTTGCCCCCCCTCGCCACTTTCCCGTTTTTCCACCCGTCCAGCTCCCCCACCTGCACAGCCACCAACTCCCCAGGTCTCTGACCCCCCAGCTGTGCAGGCTCCCCCAGAGTGGCAGCCCAATCTTCCACCTCGCCCCATCCCTCCCCCTCAACACTTTTACCACAGTCCCCACTTTTATTGTCCTGGGTGTTGGATTTTCCTTCCCAGCCACCGATGTAAGTATCATTACAAATCCATATTATAATATACTTTCTTACATTGACATTATGCTAATCTAATTATACATAAATTGATGTCATGAACCAAGCCTCCAGACTAAAAAGAAAAAGAAAAGGTCTGGGAGGCATTCTGCTAAGAAGGGCTGTATGGGGATTTGAACCTGTGGCTCTGTGATTGCTATTTCTGTTTGCTTACATGTTGAGCCACAGCCAGTTCTAGCAATAGCATGGATCTTAAAAGATCTGATAAATAACTATTTGCCTTACTTGTTATTACACCTGTGCAACACACAGGTGTTCTCAATTCTGGAATTAATCAGAACCAACCCTGTGCAAAACCTCCCTATTTAAGGATGACTTTTAGTCTGCATTTGTGTCTTCACACTGGATCTGTTTTGTCAAGTCAGAACCTGTTTCCTGTACTTCTTTGGAGAAAGATTTCCTTTGCACCTGTTTACAAGGTATTACCAGGAGAAAGCCTTTACCTTTAAACCTGTTACCAATCTACAAGTTTGTTTCCTGCTTTATGCAATTCCTGCACTTGGCCATTGCCAGGAGAAAGTTTTCCTTTGCACCTGTTTACAAGGTATTACCAGGAGAAAGCCTTTACCTTTAAACCTGTTACCAATCTTCAAGTTTGTTTCCTGCCTTGTGCATTTCCTGCACTCAGCAATTACAAGGAGAGAGACTTTACCTTTAAACCTGTTACCAGTTTGCAAGTTGTTTCCTGCATTGTGTAATTCCTGCACTCAGCAATTTCAAGGAGAGAGACTTTACCTTTAAACCTGTTACCAGTTTGCAAGTTGTTTCCTGCATTGTGCAATTCCTGCACTCAGCAATTACAAGGAGAGAGTCTTTACCTTTAAACCTGTTACCAGTTTGCAAGTTGTTTTCTGCCTTGTGCAAATCTTACATTTCAGTTATTACCAAGAGAAAGACTTTCCTTTTTGAATCTGCATCTCTGCTTACTAGTTTTCTTTATTTTCACTCCTGCTGTATGTGGTCTTAACATACCTGAGTAGCATATTTAAATATTCTGCAAGTATTTGCTTAAACAAAGTATTTTGTTGTTTAAATAAATTTGTTTTCATTTTCAATCAGTATGGCTTCTACTAATCTTCCTTTAAAGCAACTGTTCCAGACAATGAGGCTCTCACATGATATCCTGAGACAGAACATGACAATTGAATTTGAATTAAAAATGTTTTTTATAAACATCTTCTTTATTTGATTAATGTAAATGTTTCCGATCTTCATAAATCAACATCTGCATTTTCTAATATCTAAATGATATTGACTAGATGTTGAATATCTATTATGTATATATGCCAATATTTTTTGAGTTGGTATCACTGCCATTTTCACAGTGTGTCATAAACCAAATAAATATATTTTTCAATATTGATAGGGTTTTGATTTGTCTTAATATCTTAATGGTTTATCTCTGAAGAACATATTTAATGTGTCAATCTTATATCTAGCATATTTAATTATACTGATTTTTATTGTAATTATTACAATGTCTCTTTGCTCTCTTTTTATTATGTTCTGTAATTATTATTAGAGCAGACCATGCTGAGTAACACTCAGTTGCTGGGAAGGATCCATGACACCATGCGTCTCCAGCTGCGTCTTCTTAGCTTGCTTATAGAACACAGAACACATGAAGACGCAGCTGGAAATGCACAGGACGATGAGGGTGATGCTGATGCCCCATAAGTGGAGGATCCAGAGATTGCCGAGGGAGCACTACTAACTCCTCCATCCACATGTTGTTCTATGTTTGTCGTTATTTGTTGCCATTTGGCCTTTTTTTACTTTGTTGTTGTGCCTGTTGCACTATTTCACCTTGCCAGATGACTCCAATGGGGCTGTGTTGGCCCTTGTCAACTCCCTCCAAGGACTGTGATGCACTCTTTCACCTTGTCAGATGGCTCAAATGGGGCTGTGTTTGCCATTGTCAACTCCCTCCAAGGACTGTGATGCACTCTTTCACCTTGTCAGATGGTTCCAATGGGGCTGTGTTTGCCATTGTCAACTCCCTCCAAGGACTGTGATGCACTATGGCACCTTGTCAGATGGCTCCAATGGGGCTGTGTTTGCCATTGTCAACTCCCTCCAAGGACTGTGATGCACTCTTTCACCTTGTCAGATGGCTCCAATGGGGCTGTGTTTGCCATTGTCAACTCCCTCCAAAAACTGTGATGCACTCTTTCATCTTGTCAGATGGCTCCAATGGGGCTGTGTTTGTCCTTGTCGTCAACTCCCTCCAAGGACTGTGATGCACTATGGCACCTTGTCAGATGGCTCCAATGGGGCTGATTTATCAATATGACTTTTTGTAACGTTATCTTATTTCTTTATGTTTTATGACATCATAATAAAATAAATGTCATTAATATATTATGTGTCCTCTTTATTCATGTCATTTATTAAAATCTATATTTAATGTGGTTAATCCTTAAAGTGACATAAAACCAAAAAATGGTCTTTCAGGATTCAGATATATAATAACATTTTCATGAAATATAATATTTACATCTCTTATTTAATTTGCTTCATGTTCTTGATATACTTTGCAGAAAGGTTTATCTTTGCAAGATCATGATTAGCAGAGAACTGAGGTTATAGATGTTGATTGTTGGTTGTGTATATATGTATATATATATATATATATATATATATATATATTGCTTGTTGTTGGCTCATCCATTTGTTCATTTATAAACTATTCATGCATTGATGCACCTTTAACAAATGATCCCAAGATTATTAAACTGAGATAATCTATGCAAATTATGAATTTGATGGAAATAATATCCTCTCTGTGAATCCTGAACTTAATTCTTTGTATTTCATGTCCCTTTAAGTGATGCTGACCACAATTCTTAAGGAATGGATATGCATTTCTAATGTATTTTTGACCTTTTTACATCAACATAGACATATAATATTTTTAAAACAGATTATTATTTGAATGTTTACAGCACATGTATTCCAATTTCACTTATATCTTATTGTAGTAGTCTAACAAAATAAATCACTGTGTGTGTATTGCACATATTTTAGATGATAAATATCTTTCTCTTATTATTGTTTCTCTTTAATTATCCAGCGATATATTGCTATAGGTAGGCTGACCATATTTCAACTTGAATAAGTGACACATATGATAAATATATGTGTCATTATTCTTATTTCAAATAAATCTTTAAACAGATCTGAAAACATCCTTGACATATGTATTTCTCATGTGTCCCTTTTTAAAGCTTAAAGATGGACACCATAGCTATAGGTAACATATATTGTATAACCAATCCCTATTTTCATAATGTATCTCGTAGCATTATTTCTCATTTAAAGGGACATGAAACACAATAATCTATTTTCTCATTTATGTATAACATACGATTTTTACATTTGTTTCTTTCCATAAATTCTCAAATTTTCTTCAGTCTCTTTGTATCATTGGTTTTAGGAGCAGCAGGGCACTACTGGTTTCTAAATGAACACGTAGGTGAACCAATGGCATTCGGTATATATATGTAGCCACCAATCAGCAGTTAGAACATAGGTTTTTTTCTGCTCTTGAGATTACCTCTAAACACATTTCATCAAAAGATAACAAGAGCAAGAAGCAAATTTAAATAATATCATTACATTTGAAAAGGTAGTTCAAATTGCAATCTCGTACATTGTGTAACATAAAATGTGGGTTTCATGTCCATTTAAACCCTGCTGCTTACTAAATAGTTAATAATCCTCTGATTCTAATGAAATATATCCTTATTAACAACAATGGATTATATTTCATATATCACAGTATTGCGTTATCTAGCGTGACATTCATAGATAACAATATAGCACATACTAGTTTTTAAAATATAAATATGTTTCTTATTGACATGCAAAGCTGTAAAATGAGTCTTTGTATTGGATGCCGTTTTTACGCGATCTCGGATGCGCCTTTGATTGGATGACGTTTTTACGCGATCTCGGATGTGCCAGGTTGCTTAAGACGTCACATGCCAAGCTGTGAAATGTGTTCTTGGATTGGATGTCATTTTTATGCGATCTCGGATGCGCCTTTGGTTGGAGGACGTTTTTACGCAATCTCGGATGCGCCATGTTGCTTAAGACGTCACATGCCAAGGTGTTAAATCCGTCTGATTGGATTACGTTGTCCCGCAATATTTGATTTTGCACGTTACCCACATATGCGAATGAGAAGACAAGTTTAAAACCATGACCTTCTTGGATTATGGATTGTGTCAATCATGTACATTGTTGAACCTTAACTGATAAAGAACACAAAAATTTATTTTGATGGCTGTCTCGTTGAAGAAACGAATGAAGGCAATATGTTTTTCATGCAGAATATATTTTGAGGCAAGCGCATATCCATGAATATACTCCATCTTGTTTAATATGTTTGTCAACAATATTTTCATTTTTCAAAATAATTACTGTGTTGTGTTGAATTTTCTACATATCTAATTCCTAAAGATGCGCTTTTGTATTTGAATAAAGTAATCAATATGCATTGACCTTTATCATATAATAAATATATGAGATGTCTACTTATTCTAGATGTTATGTCCTGATATTTTTTCTTAAAGGGACATTATACACTCATTTTTTCTTTGCATATATGTTTTGTAGATGATCTATTTATATAGCCCATAAAGTTTTATTTTCTAAAAAATGTATATTGTTGCTTATTTTTAAATAAAATTGCTGTGATTTTTGGACTCCTAACCAAGCCCCAAAGTTTGATGTGAATACCGTCAGCTACTCCAGCTTGCTCCTGTTTGTGTAAAGGGTCTTTTCATATGCTAAAGAAGGGGGGAGTGTCTTATTTCCCACTTGCAATGGGCTTTCCAGCTAACTTTTCAACAGAGCTAAACTGAGAGTTTCTAAGTAAGTATTTAAACCGTTTTCTCATAGATTTTTATATCAGTATCTGTGCATCTTGTTCTTTATAGTAGTGTCTAATACATGCAGTTATATGAAAATTAGTGTATACTGTCCCTTTAATGTAAATACTCAGTATTGTGTCATGTATGACTTCCACATTGTAAGCATATATTTGTAATGTAACTCTTAAAAGGACATGAAACCAGATTCACTCGAAAATTAAATGTCTTTCTTAAATAATTCAAACACTATAATGTATCTTTAACAAAATAGACTTTATTTAACACGTCGCGATAAATATGGCATACAGGCTTAGTATCCTATTCAAATATTTTCTTGTTTTAACAAGTACGTGTAGATATACCAACAATCCCTAAGGATTAGTATATGTTAGCATATGTTCTTGTTTAAAGGGACAGTCAAGTCAAGCAAAACAGTAATGATTTAAATATCAAAAAATGCAATTTTTATAAAATTTCTCTCAAAATGTTATCCCCAATTTATCTTAGTTCTCTTGGTGTTCTTAGTTGATAGCTAAACCTAGGAGGTTCATCTTCTAATTTCTTAGACCTTAAAGAGTGCATCTAATCTGAATGCATTTTGACCACTAGAGGGCATTAGTTAATGTGTTTCATATATAAAGCATTGAGCTCATGCAGTAAAGTTAGCCTGGATTGATCACTGATTGGTTGAAATGCCAGTCTGTCAAAAGAACCAAAATAAGTGGTCATTTTTCAGAGTCTTAGATACAAGGTTAATCACAGAAGTAAAACGTGTATTTCTCGAAGTCTTGTTTTTCCAAACTTGATAATGCGTTATAAAGTGTTTTCTTTGTAAACAACAATAATTAATGTTATGACTGTCCCTTTAAGCTGTGTTGTTGGCATCAAAACAGTGATATGCCATCATGTATAATTGTAATGGTCATTTTGTTGGGGATTAGGGAAACAGTTTGGACATCACATCACAGAAACCAATCAATGTAATCAACAAGGATAGGTATGTGATGATGTGGTCTCCACACACTTGTAAAACACACTCTGCAAACAATCTGCCTCCATGGACCCGGTCCCATAGAAGCCGATTATATACAGAGTGTGCTCCACAAGTGTAAGAAGACCACATCATCATATACCTATCCATTACACATTAAATAAATAAAAATATATAAAATAAAATTACTTCCTCTTCCATCCCCTCTTCCCACGAGACTGAGGCTCTGGGGGGGGCAACTGCCCCCTCCGACGAGTTCTCCTAGGAGATGTTTGGGGAAGAGGGGAAGGAGGAGTACTGGGATCACCCGGCTGAGGTGGATGGTCCGTTATGCACCTCCCGGAGGACCTGCAATATATCCTTAAGAGTATTCAACATCTCTCTTTGGTCTTGGTGAATATCATTGAATACTTCCTTCATGTAGACTCTGCTTTCCGCATGTTCCCTCCGGGAGGCACACATCTCTTCTAGAAAATCAGTTAAGATCTGCAACTCTGGTATCTCTTGGGGTATGTTCTGAGGATCTGCTGCACGGCGGGCTGCTGGTGCACGAGGGGCTGCTGATGCACGAGGGGCTGCTGCAGGGATCTCTTCTGCAGTGGGGGCTTCTTCAGAGGATGATGGTACAAGGATGTCTTCCATGTCTCCCTGAGGTGGCGAGTCATCTACACCACTCTCATACCTGGGTGAAGGAGGAGCCTGTGTTTGCTGTGTTGCCTCCTCCCTGGGCTCAGACTCTGTATATTGTAAAAAGAAAGAAATTGAGATATTAGCAAAGTTCCAAATCAAGATGTAAATGTTCTATTTGAAAGTATATTAATGAGGCTGCCTTTGTAATTCAATTGTAAGCAAAAACAATGAATACGATTTCCACATTTGCAAACCTGTGTTTCTGATATCTATATGGTCAATCTGAATGTCTTTTTGCGTTTGTCTTCAGTCTCATTAAATGCACACCTGACCTGTAGACTAGATACTAATGTGATGGCTTTTATGAAATGCAACTGTCTCAAGGTAATTGTGAATGCGTTTACGTAATAATGTATAAAAAAGCGTAATTGCGTTAGTCATATCCTTATTTTTTTTTTTGTGTGAATGTAAAGAGATTAGTAAATGAGCTTACCGGAAGATGAGAGTGGCAGGTTCCCGGTATCGACTCCTCCGATACCGACTATGGCCACCTCGGAAATGTTGGGATGCAGCATTTCCTCCCATCGGGAATATTCAAATATAATTTCAGGACCACCACCGGTCCCTGTTAGGTATTGGTTCTCCCTTGAGAACTTTCGTTTTAGTTCCATTTTGCAGTCCCGGTAGCGATGCTGTATAGACTTGACATCCCTTTTATGGACCCCCACTACCTAGCCCTCTTCATATAAGCCTCTATGAGGGCCTCCTTCTCCTCCATGGTATATCTCTCCTCCCTCTTCCTGGGCTTCCCCTGTAATGTGAGCCTCTGTTTCCCGGACTGTGAAGCTCCCTCTCTACACTGCATGCCACTGGGCCCAGTCATTTGTTCATCATCAACAAATTGGCCGGGTCCACCCACCGCTTCCTCTCCCCCTTCCTCTCCCCCTTCCTGTCCAGTTTCCCTCCCTCTCACTCTCCCTCTCCCCCTCCCTCTCTCCTGACTAACCTCCTGTCTAACCTCCTCTACAATCTCTTCTCTAAGCTGCTTCCTGAGGAACTCTAATAGTTCCGGGCTAATCTGCCCCCTATCCCCCCCTCCCAACATACTCAAACAAAAAGTGAATGTGCCCAAATGGAAGGGGGTCAAAATAATGAACAAAATAATGTAGAAAAAGACAAAATTGAGGATATGCAAACAATAATTTTAAAAACAAACACAATCTAACTATGGGATGGGTATGGGTTTAAAGGGAATGAGGTATGGGTTTAAAGGGAATGGGGTATGGAATGAAAGGGAATGGGGTATGGAGTGTAGTATGAGAGGGGATGGGGGTATGGAGTGTATGTAGTGTTAGTGATAAGTGTATGTATGTATTGAATGTGTTTGCGTGTAAATGTGTTTATATAAGTATTAACAAAAAACACTTGCACACTCACCCAAACAAACTCTCGCTCACTAACGCTCTCTCACTAACTCACTATCTCACACTAACACTAACTCTCACACTAACACTAACTCTAACAATAACACTAACTAACTCTCACAATAACACTAACTCTCACACTAACACTAACTCACTCTCTTACAATAACACTAACTTACTAAATCTCTCTCCTCTCTAATCTCACAAAACCTTGCAGCAACACAGTCAAAGAAGCCATGCTTGCAGCGTGCTTATATACCCTATGTAAATGTTTAATGATGTACCGGTTTGCAAAGTAAAGGAGGTTCAGGTGTGCTTTGTTTGTAATTAGTATTTGTGCAATATGTATTAGTTGTTTGAATTTGCACATGCTCATATTGAGTTAGTATTTGTGTAATGTGTATAATGTGATGATGTCATAGTGATCGTTTTGCATAACATTGTCCAAAAGTAGTATCTGTAAATGTAAATGGTGATTTGTGATGGTCTCGTATTTGTGAAGTGATGTAAATGTTTATTTGTACTAATGTTCCATAATCTTGAATGCGAATGTTTTGTTTGTGTATCAGTGTGCAATTTTTTTTTGCATGTTGTTTTGTTCCCTGTTGCAAGAACCCCTAATCTGCCGCCCCCAATGTTGCCGCAACCTAACTACATTTATTAACCCCTAATCTGCCGCCCACAACGTCGCCACCACTATAATAAAGTTATTAACCCCTAAACCTAAGTCTAACCCTAACCCTAACCCCCTTAACTTATATATAATTACAATAAATCTAAATAAAATTAATACAATTAACTAAATATTTCCTATTTAAAACTAAATACTTACCTATAAAATAAACCCTAAGATTTTTAAACTAATTACACCCACTCTAATCCCCCAACAAAATAAAAAAGCCCCCCAAAATAAAAAAGCCCTACCCTACACTAAATTACAAATAGCCCTTAAAAGGGCCTTTTGCGAGGCATTGCCCCAAAGTAATCAGCTCTTTTCCCTGTAAAAAAAAGACACTAACCCCTTGAAGATCACCCTACCGTGAGATGTCTTCACCTAACCGGGCAGAAGTGGTCCTCCAGACGGGCAGAAGTCTTCATCCAACCCGGCAGAAGTGGTACTCCAGACGGGCAGAAGTCTTCATCCAGACGGCATCTTCTATCTTCATCCATCCGCGCGGAACGAGTCCATCTTCAAGACATCCGACGCGGAACATCCTCTTCATCCGGAGTCTTCTTACTAAATGACGGTACCTTTAAGTGACGTCATCCAAGATGGCGTCCCTTCATTTCCGATTGGCTGATAGAATTCTATCAGCCAATCGGAATTAAGGTAGAAAAAATCCTATTGGCTGATGCAATCAGCCAATAGGATTGAGCTCACATTATATTGGCTGATTGGAACAGCCAATAGAATGCCAGCTCAATAGGAACTTCAATCCTATTGGCTGATTGCATCAGCATATAGGATTTTTTTCTACCTTAATTTCAATTGGCTGATAGAATTCTATCAGCCAAACGGAATTTAAGGTGACGCCATCTTGGATGACGTCACATAAAGGTACCGTCATTTAGTAAGAAGACTCCGGATGAAGAGGATGCGGATGTGTTGAAGATGGACCCGCTCCGCGCTGGATGGATGAAGATAGAAGATGCCGTCTGGATAAAGACTTCTGCCTGTCTGGAGGACCACTTCTGCCCAGTTGGATGAAGACTTCTGCCCGTCTGGAGGACCACTTCTGCCCGGTTGGGTGAAGATGTCTCCCGGTAGGGTGATCTTCAGGGGGTTAGTGTTAGGTTTTTTTAAGGGGTGATTGGGGGGGTTTAGAGTAGGGTTGGTTGTGTGGGTGGTGGGTTTTAATGTTGGGGGGGATTTGTACTTTTTTTCTCTACAGGTAAAAGAGCTGATTACTTTGGGGCAATGCCCCGCAAAAGGCCCTTTTAAGGGCTATTTGTAATTTAGTGTAGGGTAGGGCTTTTTTTATTTTGGGGGGCTTTTTTATTTTGTTAGTGGGATTAGAGTAGGTGTAATTAGTTTAAAAATCTTGTAATTATTTTATTATTTTCTGTAATTTAGGTTTTTTTTTCGTACTTTAGATAATTGTATTTAATTGTAATTAATTGTATTTAATTTAGTTAATTTATTTAATTATAGTATAGTGTTAGGTGTTAGTGTAACTTAGGTTAGTTTTTATTTTACAGGTAAATTTGTCTTTATTTTAACTAGGTAGTTATTAAATAGTTAATAACTATTTAATAACTATTCTACCTAGTTAAAATAAATACAGTTGCCTGTAAAATAAAAATAAACCCTAAGCTAGCTACAATGTAACTATTGGTTATATTGTAGCTAGTTTAGGGTTTATTTTATAGGTAAGTATTTAGTTTTAAATAGGAATTATTTAGGTAATTGTAGTAATTTTATTTAGATTTATTGTAATTATATTTAAGTTAGGGGGGGTTAGGGTTAGACTTAGGCTTAGGGGTTAATACATTTAATATAGTGGCGGTGACAGATTAGGGGTTAATAAATGTAGGTAGGTGGCGGCGATGTTAGGGACGGCAGATTAGGGGTTAATAATATTTAACTAGTGTTTGCGATGCGGGAGTGCAGCGGTTTTAGCGGTTAATATATTTATTATAGTGGCGGTGATGTCCAGTTCGGCAAATTTTATTTTAGTGTTTGCGATGTGGGGGGGCCTTGGTTTAGAGGTTAATAGGTAGTTTATAGGTGTTAGTGTACTTTTTAGCACTTTAGTTAAGGTCTACCGCTCACTTTTGGTCAGACTCATAATACCGGCGCTATGCAAGTCCCATTGAAAAAAGAGGATATGCAATTGACGTAAGTGGATTTGCGGTATTTTCGAGTCTGGCCAAAAAAGTGAGCGGTGAGCCTGTACCTGCAAGACTGGTAATACCAGCGGGCGTTAAAAAGCAGCGTTAGGACCTCTTAACACTGCTTTTTAAGGCTAACGCAAGACTCATAATCTAGCCATTTGTTTCTTAGGTGCATTAAATGTATGACATTTCTGCTTTATTTTGAGAACAGATGTTTATGCCTTGAAAAAAAAATGCTTTGTTAGTTCGTAGGGTGTGTCCCTTTCCATTAACATGGCTGTAGGAGTTGTCTCTGTCAGAAATAGAAAAATCTGTTGTCAATTTAAAGATCTTTAACTTTAAGATCTTTTTAAAAAAATATTTAAAGGGACAGTTATGTAATAATTAAAGGAATACTGAACCCATTTTTTTTCTTTCATGATTCAGATACAGCATGCAATTTTCAGTAACTTTCTAATTTACTCCTGTTATAAATGTTCAACGTTCTCTTGGTATCTTTATTTGAAAAATCAGTAATGTAAAATACAAGCCGGCCCATCTTTGGTTCAGCACCTGGGAACAGCTTGCTGATTGGTGGCTAAATGTACCCACCAATCAGCAAGTGCTATCCATTGTGCTAAACCAAAAAAGCTTACATTCCTTCTTTTTCAAATAAAGATAACAAGAGAAGGAAGAAAAATTGATAATAGGAGTAAATTAGAATGTTGCTTAAAATTGCTACTCTGTCTGAATCATGTAAGAAAAAATGTGGGTTCTGTATCCCTTTAATCTTTCATTATTCAGATACAGCATGTAATTTTAAACAACTTTCTAATGTACTTCTTGTATCTAATTTGCTTTGTTATCTTGGTATCTTTGTTGAAGAGTAGCCTCAGGAGCAGTAATGCACTACTGAGAGTTAGATGAACACATCTGTTGAGCCAGTGACAAGAGGCATATATCTGCAGCCCCCAAATAACCCTTTAGATTCCATCAGTGCATGTCGCTCCTGAGCCTACCACATAAAGCAATTTTAAATGTCACATATTGCACAAATATATTAATTCCTTGAGATGACTCACAACTACACTCATACAAAATATATGTGTGTGTGTGTGGGGGGGGGGGGGTTATTTATACTATAATATATATATATATATATATACACAGATACCAAAATATAAAAGTATTGTATTGAGAAATTAAACTTTTTTATTGGACTAACGATATATTTAAAAGTAGACAAGGAAATAACAACCACGAAAAGCATTGTAACATTATTGTTTAAAAGAATTGAACTAAAGGAATATTAATTATCTTTTTATGCCAACTGACAACTTCTTTTATATCCTAACCTGATCTGGAGGTGGTGGTTTAATCCCTGCATTGCTAGGGTCCTGCTAATCCGGAAACTGACAGTCACCCAGTTAGCAGCAGTTGGACAGCGGCTGTGTCTGCTCAAGACCAGTAGTTTCAGGGGGTCCCCAAGTGGTACATCATGACGATGGGGCAGTACTGCCTGATTCCTGTCAGCAGACCTGCACTATTTCTGCACAGAAATCGCGCTATGGAGGCCTCCCCAAGCAGGTGATCGCAGGGACAGGGTGTCCCAGTAATCACATGCCTGTCAGTAAAGTGCTGGTGCTGGATTCCTGCAACAGTGCTGTAACAGCCAGTTTTGCTGCAATGCATGCTGGTATTAAGCTCAGTGGGCTATCACTGGATGCCTAGGAAGTGAGTCGTCCAGTGATGCCCAAAAAAGTACCGCATAGTCAAAAGGGTTAAAATAAAAGTGTCAAAATGCCTCTAGGGCTGTCTAGTTGCTACAAATATATACCTTTCTGTAGTGGTTATGGATTGAGTGACCACTATTAACCTTACAGTCCATGCATAGCAAATTAAGCATTAAATCAATAATTTCATCCTTGTAGTAATTGGCCTACATTTGTCATAAAATACTTTGAAACTTAGATATATGAGGTATCCCTAAAATTAGAACAACAAAATTAACTTTTTTTTTAAGCTACACTAGTTTTGTAGAATAATTATAAAGAAAACATAAAAAAAATGTTTTTCCACTATTTTTTTCAGTATTAAAAACCTATTTCTTTTTCTTTTTTTTTTGTACACACATTGGGTATCACAAGAAAGCCCTGTTTGTCTGTTAAAATCAGTGTATAATATTTGTAGGGGAACTTTAAAGAAGAGCGCGTAATTATGGTAAAATACAGACAAGAAATGCCAAAATATTGTGATCAATAGTGACTTTGTTATGGTAATATAATTACTAAGAAATCATATTTTATGAAACATTAAAAGGTATATGTAACCAAAAAACGTTCTTTTGTGATTCATACAGTTTTAAAAAAAAAGTTTTCATTTGACTTTTAGGCCCCTATTTATTAAAGGTGTTGCAGACCTGATCCGACAGTGCGGATCAGGTCCGCAACCCCTCGCTAAATGCGGAGAGCAATACGCTCTCCGCATTTAACATTGCACCAGCAGCTCACAAGAGCTGCTGATGCAACGCCGCCCCCTGCTGACTCGGATTGGCCGCCAGCAGGGGGTGTCAATCAACCCGATCGTACCCGATCTTACTTTGCTCTGAGCAGCCGGACAGGGTTTGTGTTTCTGGCAAGTTTGAAGACTCTCCAGAAACAGGGGCCCACAAGCTCCGTTCGGAGCTTGATATATGGGCCCCCTAGTATCAAATTTGCTTCATTTCCAGGATATTCTGTGTTGAAGAGATACCTAGGTAGGGTTCTGGAGCACTACAGGAAATAGTACTGCCATCTAGTGCGCTTGCAAATTCATAACATTCTTGCAAATCTGCTGCCATATAGTGCTCCCGAAATGGTCCGGCTCCTAAGCATACGTCCCTGCTTTTCAACAAAAGATATCAAGAGAACAAAGAAAATTGATAATAGAAGTAAATTTTAAAATTGTTTAAAATCGCATGCTCTGTCTGAATCATGACAGAAAAATGTGGGTTTCATATCCCTTTAATAATCTACGAGAGATGTTGAACACTCTATTTGTATGGCTATAAAAGCTTTATATGAAGAGCACTGAGTCCTCATCACAAAATTCATCCTGGATAAAATACATTGATTGCCTTGTTTTTAATACTCATGTAGGATCCACACCACACAAAGATTACTTCCCATCTCACCCTCTTGCTGCTACAGAATACTTGGCAACTGCTCTTATTTCCCTGGGACAATTCCAGTTGTTGGCTTCCTATCTAATGTTATTTTTTCCCCAAGAATCTGCCCCACGTTGTAAAAATCTGCCCCGAGGTGTGTGCTTGGCATGGTTGCCTGACTGTGGGGTCGGGCATGAGATCCTTTCTTGGTCTTATGCATATATTTTTTTGTATATAGTAGCATCTGAATCTCCTGCATTTTATATTAAAATAGCAGAATAATAATATAATTGGGTAGATTTATCATATCCGGGCGGACATGATTCGCTATAGCGAATCATGTCCGCCCTGCATCATTAAATGCCGACAGCATTCACTATTGGTATTTAACATTCCACAAGCAGTTCTGGTGAACTGCTTGTGCAATGCCGCCCCCTGCAGATTTGCAGCCAATCGGCTTATTCGATCGGGCTGAATGCTGTCTGCAGCCTCAGAAGCAGCGGGCAAGTTCAGGAGCAGCGGTCTTAAGATCCCTAATTC